>NW_008691052.1:0-283 GCF_000695815.1 Acanthisitta chloris | reverse complement strand
ACCTCTCCTACCTTTCACTTCCCACCTCTCCTGCCCTTCACCTCCCTCTCTTCTCCTGCCCTTGACCTTCCTCCTGCCCCTCACCTCTCTCCCCTCCTCTCCCTCCCCTTCGCCTCCTTCTCCTTCTGCCTTTCACCTTGTACCCTCACCCTCTCTTCCCTCCCGCCCTTCCTCTCGCTCCCCTCCTGTCCTTTTCCTCCTTCCCCTCTTGCTCCTCACCTGCCGCCCTTCCTACCCTTCACCACCCCCTTCACCTACCCTTCCTGCCCTTTTCCTCCCTCCC
>NW_008691051.1:36513-42731 GCF_000695815.1 Acanthisitta chloris | reverse complement strand
GGTGAAATTACTGGAGCTTTCTGCATGCAGGGTTTTGACTGAGTAGGGTTTCTGTGGTAGCATAGATAGTACTCCTGAGACTTTTATAACCTTTCTAGCATAGCTGTGTGCTAGAGGAAGAAAATCTGAAATAATGATTTTTAGAAAGCATTTAATGAGTACCTTGCTTGTAAGTTCATTTTTCATTTATTGTTGTTGATATTAGTATGACAGTGGCATTGAATGCTCCTCCTTATACACAGAGGTAAATATATTTTTGAGAGGAACTAATGAACTGATTGTCTGCTCAAGAACTTCAATTGTTTTGATTAACTTAAAATTAAAGATAATGTAGTCCCTAGCACAGACTAGACAACAACAATCTTATTTTCTCTTGTCCTTACATGAAATGTAATTAATTTCTTCAAATAGCTTGAAAGGGACGTGGGAGAAGGGAAATAAAAGAGAAAATTCTAACCAATTTGATGCAACAGAAATGTGATTTTATTGTAACCCTTGCGCCATTTTCTCTAATGTTATCTCTTGCCTGGAATGAGAGTTAGGGGCTAGTAAAAGTAGATAAAACAGAAGTTCAGCCCTTGAATGTTCCTCTGTAATGTATGGCATTAGCAATTGCCAGATAAAAATAATTAGTGGGCAATCTGACATATGGTTGTGTTTTCTGTGCATGAATTCTTCTGCTCTTTTTGAGGACTATTGTCTTTGCGCACTAAGAGATAAGCAGTTGAATACCTTAATGAATTTCTAATTTCATCCCAACTATGAATTTTTATCCTGGATTTATTCTAAATAACAGATTAATTGCTACTGAATTACTACTTCTGTCCTTTAGTTCTTTCTCCCCACCAAAGCCAATACAAAAAATTTATGTGAAATCCAAACTGCAGCCTAGATACTGAATGAAAAAGTGGAAAAAATTAGGTAGATATTTAGAGGGACTTGAAATACAGATTTACAGCCCTATGTGCAACAACAACTAAATTCACCATAATCCTTTTTTGTTTCTAAGACAAAGGAAAATGGTTTAGCTTTAATAAAGAGTTATATGTGACTCATAAGACAAAGGAAAATGGTTTAGCTTTAAGAAAGATTTATATGTGACTCACTCAAATTTGAGGTCTTGTTGCTCCTCTTCTTGTTGTTTGCTTTAGTGACACCAGGTCTAAGGAATCACAGAGGAGATGGCACAGTGACTTGCAGTAGCATGATGGACACTAGAATGTTTGTCAAATGCATAAAATTTGTCCTAATGGAGGGAGAAAATGGTGTGGCTCAGGTGTGGTCAAGGTTGTGGCATAATGTGAATATAATGCATTTAATAGGAGTGTAAGAATTGTGCAGAAGAAATGAAGCTCTTGTTTATAATTTTTGGCTGTTATGTTTTTATGACATGATTTAAGAGGTCAGATTTGTGTTCTGTTCTGCTAGTCTTTGTGGGTGATACCATCCCTCCTCCTCAATCAGTGGTTGTGGTATTGGTCCCCTAATTAGGGGGTCCTCCCACAAATGTGCAGCACTGTGCATATTTTAGGAATATTACAAGAATGCTGTCAGAAATGTGGAATACTGGCATTATTTCACCAAGAAAAATATTATTTCTTCCAATAAAACATGATGTTGAGCCCATGTGAGATAAAGTAAGCAAATTTTCATCTTTGTGTAATGTCTTCTATCATACCTCTTTAACCTAAGTGTTGTTAGTTAGTCCTGCTGATAATCAATTATATGGGAAAAAAAGATTCGAATTTCCAAGATTAATATATTTGTCACTGTATATTCTTCCAAAATGTTACCTATAGATGGTAAAGAAAACATTTACACTCTCTTCTTATGTATCATAAAGCAGTTTCTCTTGTTTGATCTGCATACTTGTTCTAGTTGTACTCCAGGTAAAGGTTTAGGGGAAAATGAATGCATTGTTTTCTGTTTAAAGTTGTCTGTTATAAAATGAATGCAGATATATTGCAATCAGCCCTAATTGGTAATGACTAATGAGTAAACCTAAGAATCGTGGCACCAGCACAGTGATATAAACCTTTTTTTTCCTGCTTCCATTTAAGTTAGCAGCAGGACTAAACCACTTGTCTTATTCAGTGACTTTTATTTATAAAGACAGGCAGAGTAAGGACCTGTGGAGTGAAAAATATGCATTTTTTAAAATTAATTTATTGGCATACTTGGATGAAAAAGTAGGTCTTGTATCTCATTGCTTGGGATGTTGTTTTTTTGCTTAGAAAATTTTTATTCCCTCCTAAAATCACTGAGTTTCTGTTGTTGAACTTGGTTCACAGCATTGCTTCATGCCTCAATATCTCTTTGTATAAAACAGCATTAGCAATAGTTAATTTAGTTTTTTAAGAGCTTTAAGACCTGTGGATAAAAGATGTCAGTGGGCACTGGTTGTTATCTGACCCCCAGGTGCTGGCTGAGGAAGACTTGCTGGTTTTTGAGATGTGTATTGACTGCCCTTTACAACAGAATTAGTTAACAGAATTATGCTTATTCTCAGGCAAATACTTTTCCCTTTTATTATGATTTCAGCATGCTGCTCCACATGTCCATATGACTAATGGTAAGGCCTTGCAAGCCAGTGCAAGTGCCATTAAGACAAGCACCATTCCAGTGATCAAGAGACAGAGGCAAAACTGGCTTGACGCTTCAGATGATGGTTTCTTTATAGCTACAGAGGAGACCAGGTAAGAGAAATGAAATCTAAGCAGGGAATGAGGCTTCAGTGCATATGTGTTACTGATCCACTATAGAGCAATGTTGGTCAAAGCAAATGTCAAACTTTGCATCTTCTCTCTACTAGTATTATCAGTATTTCATTAATAAGACTTAGTCAGGGCTACTTCTCTGTGGCAAAGATTAGAACTTTTGAGTTATCACTAATTGTAGCTCATACACAATGAGGTTTAAGGCACCTCTGACCATTCAGCAAAATGTAAATGCATCCACAGCATAGGTTATACTCTAAATTTTCAGAAATTTAAAAACAGGACACAGTGGAGAAATAAACAACAACAGCATCTTTTCCAGGATATGAATTGATTTCTTTTAAAATCAGCTAAGATGATAATCTCTTTCAGTCTTTCATTTACAGATTAATTGGTAAAATTTAATGAGTTTTTCCTTTTCCCAGTAGAGTTTGATGTCACAGAAGAGTCACTGGAGGTTCCTCTCTTCTTTTCTTCCCCTGTTAAGATCTGACCATTCTCTGATTTAAGTCAGACTAATTTTTGTCAGCTGCGATGGCTGGGCCTGTTATTCAAAAATATTTAATATATTGCTTAAGCAAAGGGATTTATTATGGCAAGTAACATCAGACTGCTCCTCACTTCTGTGATTATTACACAAGCTTAGAAAAGCTGGTAGTTGAAGCAAATATATAAAGAATCAAATGAGGGAAGAGAAGGAACATATGTAGATATAGGGCTAAAGAAGGAAAATGTGCACATTTAGTCTCATTAATGGTAGATTCATCAAGAAAGCTTGCACATACAGCACATGACAATTTGGTGGTTATTGCAAGATTAATTAAATATGGCACTTCATTTTTCTTTTGTATGAGGAATGCAACAATTCAGAGTGAGTGGTAGGAGGGTGATGAGCTCTTAGGCTTCTGATATCCAGCCCAGATTGATGGCATTCACTATTTTGAGAGTTGTTTGTTGCAAAAAGCTTTGTAGAATCAGATTAAACCTTAGTGATTATATCCTGAAAGTGAACCTGGTAACCTTTTGAAGTTTTAGAATTTTCAATATAATTTTTCCCCAGTTATTACAGAGAAGTGCCTGTCAAAGGATGAGATGAGTCTTACACTGACAGTGACCTGGCCACTGATCTCAGAGGCAGCCCAGGCAACTGACCTAGGAAATCCCACTCCCAAGGCTGCAGTCATCATACTCATGCCAGGGAGCAAGGCAGAGCTAGCAGTGTCTCTCCCTCTGCACCCATGGTGCTGTGTAAACAAGGGGCATCTGTCCTTCTGCAAACCGTGAAAGTTTAAAGAATGATGTTTAAATCTCCTGGTGTGGGGAACATAGGGCAGTTAGACCTCAATGACACTCCTCAAACAAGGAGGTGCCTGAAGATGTGCTGCTGCATCAGTCAGGTGGGTGCTGCAGCAGGGAATGCTTTAAGGAATGGCATGGGCTGAACCCTCCCAGTAGAGCCATTCCCAGTATGACAAGAGCTGACCCTGTAGTTTGATGTCACAACATATGCATGCACCTTCCTTCTGTGATAAAGACATACCAAGGACTGTTAGTACCTCACTCTGATTCATTTTCAACACCATAACTAATGGGAGACAGCAACTTTTTATCATTTCAAACTCCATTTCACATGAGATTGGTTCCATTTCTCTCATCTTTTTATCATTTCAAACTCCATTTCACGTGAGATCGGTTCCATTTCTCTCACAGGGCTTTTCCATTTTTTTCTCTTCTTATTTTTTTCCCCATCCCATCCTCATTGATTCCTTCCACACCTTAGGCATGCTTTCTCCTTTCTAATTTTTTTCTTTGATTCCCTTCACCTTTACTCCAAGTTTATTTAGGAGAGATGATGTAGCTTGTTCTCATCTGGGCTATAACTTGCCTCCAGCCTTCAGAGTTCCAAGTGGAAAGGCACTGCCTGGTTCTGCTGCTAGGAAGGCACTGATGTCCAAGACATCAATTAAGTGCTCTGCTGTTTCAGGGAAGGTAGAGGAAGAGGGCTTAGATGTTAGTCCTTGACGTCCACCCTCTCCTGTGATAGGAGATCACATAGGTCAGCACTGCTGTGGCAGAGTTGAATGAGATATGATTTCAGTGGGAAGATATATCTAGGGAGATGTTTGAAAAAGCAGAACACAGTCCTGACATAGAATGGAAAAAAAAAAGCCCCATAAGAAATCAGTTGCCAGGTTGCAACCATTAGGTTCTGAGCATGTTCTGAACACTCAGGTCAGAAATAACCACCCCATTTCAGTTAGGGTAGCAACTTGTTCTTTAGGGCACTTTTTTTGTGGTGCATCGGAGTCTGGTCTGTTTTATCTTGTGAATTTGTTTATTACAGATACATATAAAAGAGACACATTCTAATTACAGCAAAAGGAAAAATATTTTTCAGTATAATTCAAGCCTGCCAAAGGGAAAATATTTTTCAGCATAATGTTTTATTTGCAACAGTCCATAACAATTTCCATTTCTCCATCCTAAAATATTTTTGTTTGTGTAGTTAATTAAGGTTTAATATCCACATTTTCTATAAAACATCAAATAGGAAGTCTAGAGGGTAAATTTTTGCAGACATTTAGCTAAAAAAGAATACTAAAATAGACTGTTGATTTTATTTGAGTAAAAAGTAGTATTATTGCTGCTGAACTAAATGTGCCAGTCTATTTCACGTTAATCAAACCAAAGATGCACATGAGCATTTTAAATGTTATTATTAATCAGTAGATAAGCTGAATATATGTATTTATGATTATAGCTCCATTTTAGAAGATATTTTTAAACAAATTATCACAATTTCCCTGTCGAATATAAGCATCAGTCTTATTTCTGTGAAGTTAACTCTTGCATATCTAATTGCTCACCGATTCAAGATAGTTGTATCAATGGATGAGTAGGGAGTTAAATCTTCAGAGCAGTGAAAATAATTATGGAAATTATATATCATCTAGGCCTTCCAAAGTAGCCCTTTTAGTTGCCCTAGAATTTGCTCTTCACTCAGACCACAGTTCAACAGTGCTTGCAGGTATACATAAAATTTAGTGTGAGCATATGTATCACTGAAAAACAAAGACTGGAGTTTACATTTGAAGTTCAACATGATTTTAGGTCCTAATCTGGCCTTCAGAGTAGAACAGGAATGTATTTTATATCAGTTGTAATACACATACTCATACATTTCAGCTTTTTTTTTTATTTTTTTTTTTTGAGTTGTAGCTGTTTGAACACAATCTCCTCCGCTGTTGTTTATCAGTATCCACACACCTGGGGAAAAAAGGGTTTACATTTGAAGTTCAACATGATTTTAGGTCCTAATCTGGCCTTCAGAGTAGAACAGGAATGTATTTTATATCAGTTGTAATACACATACTCATACATTTCAGCTTTTTTTTTTATTTTTTTTTTTTGAGTTGTAGCTGTTTGAACACAATCTCCTCCGCTGTTGTTTATCAGTATCCACACACCTGGGGAAAAAAGGCAGCATAGTTTTGTGTTCCA
>NW_008691051.1:0-36496 GCF_000695815.1 Acanthisitta chloris | reverse complement strand
GCCTCTGCAAAGGGGAAGAGACAGAATTTTTCCGTCTGCCTATGTATTAGTGCAATGAAGGGATCATCCTTATAAATTTCTTTATATGAATATGTTGATCCCCTTTGTAAATACCTATCAGAATGCTCAATGAATTTTGCCAATAAATATAGAGGTCCCCAGCTTTGCTATTTCATCCCTAGTGACAAGCTGCACTCTCCATTCAGAAACCTCACTGATGCCTGTGTGAGTCCAGCTCATATGGAATTTCAATGCCTCTGTTCAGTCACAGGCTCACAGCAAGAATTAATCCAGGCAGAAACCTAGGTGACAGTTGTAGAGCATGTCCCTTTTGACATTGCGTCATAATTTTATGTTGACCCTTGCTGGATTAAACATTTTTTCATTTTTCTTTATTTGTACCTTTTTGAATGAAAAAGGAATTCTCATTCCCTACTGTGAATTAACATGTTTGAGATTTTATTCTAAAGTGCAAATTTGTTTACACAATTCATTGAAAAATCAGTCTTTAAAGAGCCTCATATTTTTCACTGCTCACCAAGAGAGTCTCCCTATTTCTTTCTAATATACTTAGATATTAGTTGCTAGGATTCTCCTAGCACTAAGTGCATGCTTTAGAATCAACCAAAAGTCTCATAACTATAAAAGAATTTCATTTAGGGCATTGTACTGAATCACCTTTGCTATACGAAAGCTTTTTGGGTGACTAGCTGTGATGTGGCTTCTGTTGTAGGCCTGGTTAGAGGCTAACACAGCAAATTGCCCTATTGTGTGGAATTAAATTCTTTATACAGAACCACTATTCTAGGAGTTAAATAATTGAAAAAATTGAACAGTTTGTATTATGGTCTGCAGAAGTCTAATAAAAATGTAATATATCGGCTTAATATCTCTTGAGTTATGTAAGACATAACCATAATCTATGAGTAAAATTAATAACTGTTGAACTGTTAGATGTCAAGGGGAATATATCTGTTGATTAAAACTTTTCTTACCAATTTTAGCTATGCAGTGTGCATACAGTTCCTATACACATGCTCTGTCCTTAACAGAATGCACGTGCATGCGAATGATCATACTTGTATAGGGACAGTTAAAATGCTAGTTGGTAAATGAATTATAGTCTTTTTTTCCCCAGCATTTGCATTATAAGAAATGTGTGGAAATGTTTGGCTGAATGCGTTGTACCAGCAGATTCTATATGCTTTCCCTTCATGGGCCAAAAAGCATATTTGCATATAGATCTGCAGTTGAATGACTCGATGCTTGTTTCCTTTCAGTGCTGAAGCAGTTAGAAACCTTCTCACGGTAAGTGCAACTCCATTGGGAATGAGTTAACTGCAATTGCTAAAATTAGAACATGATCTTTACCTGTTACCAGCAGACACTGCTTCCTTTTTTTGCTGCTGTAATGATTTGAGAGGCATCCCTGTGGCAGCATTATATAGGCAATTTTCATATTCCTCACTTCATGTTCTGTCTCCAAAAGGAAAAGCTTTCCTTGATTTGTTGAGGTACTATGTAAGGATATCCCAATTGCTGTGATAATTACCTGATACCACTCATTTTTATTTATGCATGTCTCATAGCACACAAAAAAAGCTTAACACCCAAAACTGCATGTTGAGAAAAACGAGAATGTGAGGCCGGTGACCAGCTTCTGCAAAATGTCAAGTCTTGCCATGCTGTCAGTGGTCTCATCGTCTTGCAGAAGTGGGGGAGAGGTGTGCTAGCACTCACAGCCCTTTGTGCTCTCACACATGCTGCCAGCACTCTGCAGTATGGCTTTAGCAGCGTGGGCCCTAACCTGTACCTTGAAAAGCAAACTGAAAACTTGGGTGAACCAAACGCAAAGTTGAGTTGTGAATGACCTACCCCTGCCCTTTCTCCCTCCCACCTGTGTTTTAACCAATGCTTAGACAAGGTCATGCACAGTGTTTGAGTTACCACACTGCTGGGAGAAAAGAGAACACTGGAGGAGTAAGGCTCCAGTGCCTGGGATTTGATGCACAGTGCAGAGATGGAGGTCAACATCTGAGTCAGAGTTCCAGTCCTTTTTCCTCTTCACATGTGCGATCCCTATCACTGAAATGTCCACAGATATGTTTACTCTTTATTTTCCAGTTGTCCCCAAGTGTGCAAAAACCCACTGTGCACCAAAAGTTGTTCTTAATATACATGCAGGGCTCACCTCTGCTTTTCATAAAGATGAGGCACTTTGATTTGAATTGGGATCCTGGTTTTGAACTACACCATACTTGGATCTAGGGCATAGTGCATTTTCGTTTCTTACCTGCATGGCACCATGGCCATTAGAACCCAGTCCTGCAACTGGCTGCATGAAGACACCTGGCTGCACTCTTGGAACATCAGCTTCAAGCCTGGGAATGTGATGCACCAGCTCTCTAACAAAACAAGTACATCGGCCTCTAAGGATGTAATTTTCTGGTTCTTTTACCTGTGTTGTATTATGTAGTTGTCACACATCTTGAAAGCAGGGATTACAGAATATATCCCTTAGAATTATTGCTAATCCCCACTGATAGGATTGCAAATATTTTATTGATTGGCTGCAGCTGAGTACAGGTGAACTGACAGCAATCTCCAGTCACTGTGATAATATTGCAGATGGGGAATTTGGGAAGTAACTGTCCTACTCGGCTAGCTTCTGTTCAAAATTGTTACATACTCATGAGAGAGAATCAAAGTTTCTGTGAGCTGTTGTTTTGACCTTATTTAGTGTGAACTTTTCATGAATGCTGCACACTCTTCACACCTTATAAATCGTACTTTTCTGAGCCCTAGCTGAAGTATTGTGATACAGAATCATAAGCAGCAATATAGAAACTAGATCATAATCTCTTGCCATTCACTTGTCATTGAGCAGCTTTCATGGGTCTACAGACAATTTCTTTCAATATTTAGTGACATGAGTTTTTTCCCGTTGGACCTACTAAATCAAAGTAACACATTCAAATGTTTGTTTTTAAAAGCAGGATCATTCCATGGAACTAAAATTAACTCATTTGAAGAATGTGAATATTTTTTTAAAAAATTTAAGGAATTATAGCTGTTTACAAGGAAAACATGTACATCAAAAAGCTCAGAGCTCAGTATGAGCTGTGCCATTAGATAGAGCTGGTATGTTTGAAGAGCACATAGTGTTACTAGTTTTGCTTTATTGGTCTTCAGAACAAATAAAACACAACAATTATGGTGTACCTCCTCTGGTGTATTAATCTGTAGCTCCAACTATGTGTCAATTTCATAGTTTAAAATGAAGTTTCAGAGACATTGTAGTAAGGTACTTGTCCTAATTTAAAGCTACGTGGTTGGGGAAGGATGTTAGTGTTTGGAGTACTTGCCTAGGACTTGGGAAAAACATGATTTGGTTCCCTGCTTCCTCACAGACTTCACATGAAATCTCAGGCAGGTCCTTTGAGTCTGTGTCTCTGAGCATTTATATACCTAACTCCTCATATCAAAATTAAGAAGGTGCCTAAATACTTTGCTGAAGATTTGGAGGCAATTCTCAGTGTACCTGCTGTTCTTTGCCCGAAGAATCAGATGAAGAGTGTTCTTTGTTCTTTCACAGGGCTGTTGTACTTAGAGCAGATCAGAAGCCTTACAGGGGATCTTCTTTCAGACAAAACTCTTTACCTTTATTTGTAATTAAGTCTCACAGAAATGCCACCCACAAGAGTCCAGAAGCTGTTGACTGAACCTGAATGATTTGTTAGTTTCAGAGGTGTCTTCACTGATTAGCAGGTGAAAATTAATTAGTGCACAGTTTGGGTGATGACCACAGGGAAGATGAGGCTAGGAACAGATGGTTCTAAATGACTTAGTTACTGCTGCCTGAAAAGTCACACTGTTGGCTCTTGTAAAATGATCTTGTCTAATCCTACCCTGTTGTGAGCAGAAATTCAAATATGCTTCCACTCTAGGGTGGCTTAGATACCAAAGTATATTTTACAATTGCATTTCAGGTAGGAGCTTGAATGTAGTTAATTCCTATGACTGAACTAAAAAGCAATAGCACAATTACAGATGTTACTCAACCACTTGCAATCTTCTTCACTGCCTTTGACAAAAGTCCTTTCAGATTCAGACAGTAGCTGCAGAAATGGCCAGAGCATTTTATATTTGGGAAGGGAAATAAAATTTCTGAAATTAGCCTTCATTGTCTTGGGAAGCTTGGGAGGGGAAAAAAAAACCCCAACATATGAAATGTTGGTTGGATGATAATAAGTGCATTAAAGATTGTCTTAAACATAGATGTTGGTGGTGAAGCTCCTGTACAAATACTTGAGTCTTCCATAAACTTTGTTCACTTTGTTAGACCTTCCAGACCCAATTCAACAAAGCTCTTAAATCCATTCCTGACTCCCTCTGAGTGCAGTCCATCAGCTAGAGTACATCAAATAGTCTGTAATACATTTAAAATGTCAAATTGGGATGGCATGCAATTCTTTTAACCTGCTTCCTTATGGTTCTTCACAAATTTTGAGCTTCCTGCAGTATGGTTGGCTATTTCGAACGGTTTACCTTCAGAAGCTGTCTTTTGTGTTTGCACAGAGGATTTGATGTAGCTGAACCCAATCCTCTTTACTGGATGTTTTAACTGAAGGTCTTAGGGCTTAGCTTTTTGTTAGCTTGCTGCTCAGCTTTTTCCTAAATCCACATCCCCAGTGGGAATGTGCCATCTTTTAGCATGGGAATTAAAACCAATTTGGTTTTGAACAATAAGAAATTTTTCAATAAAGAAGCATCTTTGTATGGAAAGCCAATTTGTCTTTCAAAGCCTTGGGAAACATAGAAAAATAGAAAAAAAAAGCTAACTCATCAGACCAACATAGCCATCTGCATACTTAAGTGTTAAAGGAACGATAAAGACAAGATTAATTTACATTTGTTACCTATAGCAAGGCTAGAGTAACACTAGTTTAGGGGTGTAATTAGTCTGCTCTCACCATTCCTATGCCTAAGCCACAGAAGTTCATTGCATTAAATCTTAGATATTGATGATTGTAATCCTCAAAGACTGCACAATATCAGTCTTCAGAGCTATTTTTTGGTTTGTACAATTTCTGTGCTATGTGAGCAATAGGAACCAATAGAAACTGGATGCAGGGTTAAGAACAATTTGATCTAAAGGCAGAGAAATACACAGCAATAATGTGTTTGTAGACAGAGAAACTAGGTAAGTCCTGTGGTGAACATACTGTTGTTAAATGACAAAGATGATAAAACTGTACTGTGGCAAATATGTTCAAAAATATGGTGTGAGTGATCCTTGCAGTCTGAAAATTCACAAAGAACTGCCCACTAAATTTAATTTATAAGTTGTCCTGTCCTGGATTCTTCATTTCAAATTACCAATAGAGGACTCAATTCTGAACCAGTCCATATTTCAATGTATGTATTTAATCATTTATTCTTATGATTTTCCCTAATACTTTTTGTGTGTTTTTTTTTAAATTCATGACCCTCTGGCATAAATGTAAGTAAGGCTGTGGGCAAGCAAGTGTTGGTGTCTTTTTGTGAGAAAGCTTGCATAAGGAACTACGTAGGCATTTTAAATGTAAAATACCAAAGAGAACATAATGACTGTGACTGGGAAAGTCAATCACAGAGATAGCTAACAATTCTTGTCAAACATCTAAGAAGACTTGACTGTCTGTTTTCATAACTTGTGCTATGGATAGAGGCTAAAACATTTACCTGACAAAATACAATGGAAGTGTTTTTTTCTGGTGAAGAAAACACAGATCCAATTTTTAAAATTCCTAGGTTGCCTCTGTTGCTTGATGTAAGACACCAGACAAGTAGTTTATCCTCTGGGTAGCTCTACCTTTCTGTCTGTAAGCTTGAACAATATTGGTGTGTAGCTACTCTTTAGGATGCTGTACAGTGCAGCAAACACTAGGAGATACTGACAAGAAAAATGCTGGAGAGCAGGATGAGTGGCAGAAAATGAAGTCAAATAGCCCTTTGGTAGCATCAATATTACCCAAAACAAAGACATAAAAATCCAATATTTGACATGAAAATGACCTTAGAAATTATCATCAGATCATACTGTGGCAAAACTTTCCTCTATCAATGCCAAAGCACAGGATTTTAGTCCATATTCTGCATTGGAGCTTCTGTGTGGAGAGAAATGCCAATTATGCAAGAGATTTCTGGTATGGAGCAGGGCCCCAGGGGATGATTTTGTGAGGGAACTTTTGCTCTCCAATTGTTTCTGGTAAGACTGAATATTTTTTGTTTTTCAGCCCTTGCTTAATAGCAAGTAGCCAAGATGCCAAGAAACTCCTTCAAATATACTCTATTGGTACATATGTTATTCCAGGAAAAGTATATGCGTAATTGATAAAAAGGAAGCACATTGTCAATCTTTTTGAGCCTCAGGTAATATTATAAACTATAATACTTTAAAGACAGTGTTCAGGCTAAAATCCTCCGATTAAACCTGAAGTAATCAAACGAGGTAAGGAAAAATGAAAGAAAAAAATACTAATAAAAATGCAAAACTAAAGTATCTCCTTTTTTCCCCTATGGGGCATATAATAGAAACTTTTCTGTTATCTTGGACTTAAATAAGTGTTTTTACTTAACATAATATTTTTGAAATTTTTTCAAAACAGTATTTAATGTTGCTGGGGAAATGGCACTTAATGCTCATAGCCCGAGGCCAGAAACAGAAGTTGTATGTTCTCAACACCTTTGTCATCTTAGAGTCTAGGATAACACTGGAATTGTGAATTAATATGCAAGATGTTTGCAGTGTAGTTGAAAGCAACATTGCATGCAACTGTTAGCCAGCTCTGATGCATCTTCCCTCTAATTTCTTGCCTGTCTCAGGCAAAGTTATATGCTGCCATGTGGGTGATATTTTCATCTCATAGCAGGTGATGTGTACTCAATATACAGAATGGCCATCCTTCTGCAGAATAAATAGATGGTCATGAAAATTCCTCTTGGTAGAGTATAAAGTTATGTAGTGTAGGAATTCATCCAGACCCTGCTGATATAGTTAGGAAGAATAAAGGAGTTTCTTTGAGACCTGCTGGTGTTTGTGCCCTTGAGCTGTAGAAGGCTTTCTGGCCCCATGGATTCCCAGGGTGCCTGTGTATTGGCAAATCTGCAGTGATCTTGTGTGTTCGTTCATGGGGAGGAGAGGTTAAGCAACTCTTTACTGAATAGAGCAGACTTCCTGCCTTGCAAGCTCTGCTGTGGAAGGTAGCTAAGGAGAAGCTAATGAATTTCAAATAAGGTTCGGAGCAGCTGTCCTGTAGCTCATGTTACAAGTCTGTTGAAGCCTGAGCCATTGTTTGCTTTTATGGAGTATGAAAAATTTACTTTTTTACCCATTCCATTGACCTACCTGGCTAGGACTTAGTGGTTCTACTCCACTCTGCAAAGCTGGACACTGTGGTGAAATGCTGTGACTCTAAATACAGGCTTTTCTCCCTTCCTTGAGGACAGGACTGTCTGAGGAGCATGGCTCTGTGCATGGCTCTGCCATCACTGCTGCATACTGTGTGATGTGAGGTACTGTCCCTACTGAGCTCATTAAGATCCACCCAACACGCAGAGCAAGTCCATGTTGAGCTCTCTGGTGTCTATCATTCCTACCAGCTAGATAAAGGGTCATTTTTTTGTTAAACTGTTCCTACCACAATTGAGTCTGGTAGGGCTTCTGTGAGAAGTCAGCCTGGCACCAAAACTGATGTGTAAATATCATTGTCCCAGCAGTAGGTAACCTTAGTCTCTTGGTGGTAAGTACCAAGCTCACAGATGAACTGAAAGGATAATCTCATTGCTTATTGTTAAGATTTAGATTTAGTCATCATGTGATGACTTCTGAATGACAGCATGTCTTTATAATGTTTCTTAGGGTTTAAGAGTTTTTCTCAGTTCCAGCATTCAACTGAAAAATGAATAGTGATGCTGAGAAGACTTTGCGTTTCTTTAATTCCTTCTCTCCTAGCATCGTAAACCACTTGAAAATCTTAATGAAATATGCTATTTTCATGGGAAATGAAAGCATGGAAAAACCTATTGAATGAGGTGATTATTCCAAAAGCCATGTCAGTTGTTTGCAGTAAAACTGGATAGAAATCATTTCAATAGTGGATAAGGTTCCTGTTGTTCTAGGCACTGTAAAATGCACGCAAAGAGATGGTTTCTGCTCTGAGAAGATTTTGATCTGAGCAGATTTTAAATCAGCAGTAGGTAGAAAGAGACAGAGAGGTGGCTTGTGCCATACAACAGGTCAGGCATGACACGGGTATAGAAATCTGTGCTTTAAACACTTGACCTGGATTTTTCCTCCCAGTAAAGGAAATGCTTAAAACGCATTATTTATGGCTTTCTACAATATATGCATAGCAGCTATAAGCTGTTGCTCTGAAACAAAAAACATCAGAGAAGCCCTCAAGGTGGTGCAAAATGAAACTGAAGAAATGAAATTGCAAAAAAATATCTGAATTAAGCTGCTTAGGAAAATCTGTCGCTGTAATTTGTAACTGGTTTGTCTAAAAATTATTGTTCATAGAGAACAGTTTTGCTCCATAAATATTGATACAAACTGGAAGATAAACACCAGCAAAGGAAAACATTCCCTTACTAGTAGGTGGAAAGTAAGATAAGCTCTTAAAACATTTAAATGACATTGGCATGTCTACAGCAGCACCTCTTTAATCTTATAAACGTTGTACCATTCTATCTGCCATCTGTGTGAGTTTTATAATGCAACTCTGTGGTTCATGGCAACAGCTTTCTGGTGGCCCTGTGCTTATTAAAACCTTTCAATTTGTTTTTATAAATTAATATTTCCCAAGGATCTTGTTTTTTAAAGGTGTACCAGTGTCAACCACTTCTGCCTTCCAAATATATTTTTTCCTAGTTTCTGCCACTTTGAGGTTAGATTAAAATTTTAATGGAATATGGGTAAGACTTAGCTTGAATGTGCTGATAGGGAAAAAAAAAGCCTAACCCAGCAAGCCAAATACTTAAAAAAATACCTCTCATTTCCACACAGGTAGAAATGTAGGAAGTGCTGTGACTCATTTCAGTCTCTGTAACCTGGCAGGTTTCTAAGAATCTGTGCCCTCTTCATCACAGTTACATTCTCTTTGAGCAGACAGCACTGCACACATTTTGGCCTTTCACTTCGTTTAAAAGCCTGTTGAAATTAATAAAAAGCTTCCTAAGATAGTGCCCCCTCCTGTAATTTAATCCACTGAATGCTTATAATGTACCTCAGGATACAAGAAGCCCTCAGAGAAATGACTGATAATTTCATCTAATAACCCCTAAGGAACAATGGTTATTTTTCACATAGTTGTTTTTGCTAACTGGCCTTGAGCTTGCACTGAATTTTTACATTGCACAGAATTTACATTGCCCTGGAGCAGCATCAACTTCATGAATCTTTGTCTAGAACACTTCTTTTCTTTTTTTTAGTTTAGTTTTTCCCTCTGAATGGCTCAATGGTTCCACTGAGTGCAAGTTTCACATAAACTTTGGGCCAGAATGCAAAATCCTGCTTTCCAATGTTGGCAGCATCTTATGCACCTGGCATATTTAAGTTGCTGTTTACAGTTGGCAAGTCATACCAGAATACTGGTGCATGTTCCTTGTGCTACCAGCAACAATTGGATAACAACATATTTCCACAGCACTAGCTCTTATATATAAGGATGTTGCTCAAAGGACATCAGTCTAAGGAAGACTCAAGGCAAAAATATCAAACAAATTTAGGTAGAACGAGAGAAATAATACTATATCTTTCAGCTTCAAACTTGGTAGCCAGGTTTGTATTAGGTAGTTAATATATTTTTAGTGTAAAACAATCTGGACCTAGGTATTTAAGAAGGGTTATGGACATCCCAAAGTGTGTGTGTGTTGGGAGCAATTCCCCTTCATAGGAATATGTTTTGTTTCAAAACAAGGTTTGTCATTCGCTAAGAATATCAGCAGGCCTTTATATGCAATTAATTTCTATCACAGTAAAAACTTTTGCCATAACTTGTATTTTTTAATGTTGCTTCCTAAGTACTGTTGGTATAGCTGATCAGACCAAAGTCAGTCTAGTCATCACAAGTCTGCATCTAATGCAGAGAAGGCAAGACCAATGCAGAACAGTTTATATATAGCAGCAGTAGCAGACAGATTTGCTCAATATCAACAAAGCTTAAGAAAGTAATGCCTTTAACTCCTACTAGAAAAGGCTTGATAAACATATTCTTGACTAACATCAACTGGAGGTCATCTTTCTTTATGCTATTCAAGTTTAAATATTGATGCTGGTTTAATGTGTGGCATAGAGAAGGGAGCTTTAGTCAACTTTTACAAATGTGAGATTTTGTTACCAGCTATCCCATTCCTGATAAATCTGAAAATAATAGATTATATAGGATTGTGCTTCACCAGATGGTTAGTTACACGGACTGACTGCACTTCAATCCTGACAAAGGGTTGGTTAATTGAAATGATTCACCTGATTAAATTTAAGCATAGCAGAAATGCCCTATATAGCCTAACTGTTAATTTCTACCCAGTAGGTTCTGGTCTGTGTATGAAACTTGCAAAGAAATGACAGGTCTTTATCAAAACCTTTATTAATATTTATGTACATTTCCATATTTCCCTGAGTAGGTGCTAGGGGTCTTGTATACTTTTTTCTGGGGTTACTAAGTGAAGTATCATGCAGTCATAAAGACTATCTTATTCCTACAGTAGCAGCAGTGCATCACATTTAACATAAAAATGAGCACAGTGGGCTTTACATACCGATCACCTATTAAAAGTTTAGTTCATTCTCATACCTTTGGTCTCAGGAGGGCTAGAAATACAATGCAAAGGCTTTAGAATACTTTTTAATTCTCATTTCAAGTGAAGTCTGTAATGGATCATACTTCAAGCACTAGTACAAAAGTCAAAGGAAAAAAAGCAGGGGAAAATGGCAATTACTCTTTCATAACAACTGCAAAGGATGTTACCAGCGATACAGATATTCAAGCCATTTACTCACCATCACCAAATAAAAGCTTTATGTAATTAAAACATATGGCTGGTATGAACTGAAAAAGGGACAGGAAATTGAACAGTAAAGGTGACTCTGCCCTTAGTTCAGTGTATCACTGTGGGAGGAAGAAATGCTCTGAGTGAAAGGGTGACAACTTTATCTTTGAATTTCCTGCCTTTGATCAGCTACTATTACAAGCTGCATGTTTAAGTGTTAAAAAAACTCTGAAGCATTATAAAACCTGATGAGTGCCACTCAAAACGCTTGACGGTATTTCAATGCTAAATTCTTCAGTGTAAAGAATCAGTTCCCTCCACCTTCTATATTTTTTTTCCAGTAGAAAGAACAGTTTTGGCTTTCAGTGAAATGGTTGTTTGAACATTACATTTAATGAAGTCAGTGGAAATTTCCATTCTTCTGATTTTATTTCTGAAAGGCTGTATCCCAGAAAGCTAATTTCACAATCCTGTTTAAATAGGAGTGCTGGATTGTCTTTTCAGAGTGCATATCAGATTAGTTCTTCTGGCAGTCTACACAGAGCCACTTTCATTTATACTCAGTAAGGAGTTGACTGTTTGTGGTGTGCTTGATATAATAATGTGATGAGTTTTTTGGTTTGCCTTTCTCCATGCTGGTTTTGAACTAGTATTTAATGAGAATAACTACATCTTTTACTTCCCTGTCCCTACAAAATAGTCACAAATTGTAATCACAAATACTTTACTATCCTTACATTTAGTGTCAGCTGCTAATTGCTTCCATAAGTAGGAATGTCTTGGAAGTTTATAAAGTTGCCTTATTAAAAATTCAGAAGGGCAAACAATTATCTGATATTTTTGTAAACCATGAGCTTCTCAAATGATTAATGACCGCATTCATTCTGTAAATAAACACAAAGTTTTGTAAACAAATATATCAAAATAGGTTCTCTAAGCATTTGCAGGCATGATCCCAATTAATAATCAGTGTGGGTAATGGTTTTTGTCTATGCACATTAATTTATAAAACCCAACTGTCTCATTATTTTAGAAATACACATTTCTGCCAATCTCAGGTTGCATTAATTTAAGATGACCATGTAAGGCAAGTGTGCAAACAGTAAGGGGTTTTTTTCCCTCTGTGGGATTGTGTGAAAAGCCTAAACTTAACTTTCTGGTGATTCCTTTCCTCTTCTTCTGTTGTCCTTGTTGCTGAATTATCCTAAATCCTAATTTGGTATTCCAGGCCATGAAGACATCCTTCTTTCAGGCAGTTAAAAGGAATACATCTCTGCACCTTTAAAATACATTAACCAAAACAGATGTATTTTCCAGGCTCCCTTTAACATCTTATAGCAGAGTATATTCTCCTGATTTTTGCCTATTTTTTTCTTTTTTGTTCTTCATGTTCTCTTCTGCAGCCCAGTTACTTGACTGGTAACTTACATTGTGGGGAATACTCAACCTGCAATTAAATATGTGTGTGAAATTTAATATGCCAATTATTATTTTAGAATACAATAGAATTTATTTAAAGCTGATCCTGTGTTTTCAATGTCATGTGCCACCATTTCTCAGTTTCAGAGGTAACAGCCCATTTAGATGAAAGGGACAAATCACTTCTTGAGTTACCATCTCAGAACCTTGATGCAGGTAGGCACCTCATCACCCTATAGTTTGTAGGTCACATTTTCAAGTTGGGATGTTTGAATTACAAAGCTGGGTCTCATTTAGTGTTGGAGGCCCCAATTTGCTTTCACTCATTTCCATAAGCTCAAAAATCCCTGTAATTTATAAAACTCTGTAAATAAAAGCTGGGATTCTTGGCTTGAGTGAATTCAGAAAATAGGTGGTTTTCCAGCAGCAACTAATATTCAGGAGTCTGCCAATGAAGATGATTCTTGGCCTACTCTGTGTGTACCATTTCTGTGTTTTCTGATACTCTACCCTGGATACACTCAGCATTGTGTTTATTTATTTTTAATAGTAGAGAGACAGAGTAGTTGAAACACAGCAATGCTTTATGCTCCAAAATTAACTGTCCTTAGATGTATAAGATTACAATAGAAACAACATGGCTACCTGGCATTAATAAGTCTGATTTATCATCTGAAAGTCTAAAATGAAAGTGAATTTACTGTATCTGAATGGCACCAGAAAAAAGGTCCAGAGATTCGGGTCATGTGTTATCTGCTGAAGTGGTACAGTGCAAATAACAACATTTGCTTGCAGTCTACCACTTTTATAGAGGTAGCACATTCACTTGGGTGCTAACAAGGTTTTTTCTTCTGTGGTCCTTCCTTCCTGTGTTGATATCACATGTGGGGATTCACCATTTGAGCATTCTAGCCCGAGATTTAATATAATTAAATATTATTGTCCAAATATTGTCTTAACACCAACTCACTTTTCACTGAGTGATTATCATACAACTGTGAATCATCAGTTGATGGACAGGGCTCACTCTTGTTGACTGCAAGTCTCTTTTCCATGAACTAGCCTTCCTGCTCTGGTAAGAGTATTTGTTATGTTTGTTATTGTTTCTTGAGCAGTCTTCTGTTAAAGACTGAGATTTATCTCTTCTGTTGTCTCTCTCTTCTTTCCCTCCTTACAGAAAAATCCGTAAGAAGTTCACCAGATCACAGCTGAAAAGAGCTTCCAGAACACCTTGTTCTCCAATCATTGCAAAGACAAAGTCTCTCATGAACAATAGGCAGGCACGAACAGAGCCAGGAACCATCATGCACTGAAGATAGAACAGCATCAGCACCATAATAATGTCAGAATCATGTTTAATTGTGAATGCAAATACAACAGGACTTTCCACATCTCTGAGACAGAAACACTGTATGGACATATTGTGGCTGGGTTCTGTGTTCTGGGCAGGATCCAACAGCAGCCCTTGTTTTCCCTCATCTCTGCAAGGGCTACTTCTGGTTCACTGTGCAGGTCTATTCCAGATTCCTTCCATTCCCAGTCATCAGTTTTGGCTGGTCAGGGAGGGACCGATCCCACTGAAGGAGTATGGATGCAGAGTCCACCCACCACATTTATCTATGCCTTCTAGTGGCTCGAAACAAAAATATGCAGCTTTCCAAACTATTGCAGTGTCTTTAAAGTGGGATTTAGCCTTGAAGGGTTGCATTTTCAAAAACAACTGCAAACTTTTGAGTGTTCATATTTTTCAGTATCGGCTCGAGTCACTTTGGATTTGATTTTCTGAACTGCTGAGTGTCCAGACGGTGAAACAGGGACAAGGTATTGTTTAGCAGTTCTGAAACAGACTGAATTAGGAAGTGCCCGTAATTAAGTGGCCAGTTTTCAAAATGTTGGCCATATTAGCTTTGGTTAAAATCCTGGAAAGTATTATATGTGGCAGTGAACATCCATCTGGACCAGTTGCATGTGTAGGAACTGGTCCCATTGTCTGTATTTGCAAGCATCCACCTATTTCTTTGGGGTTTTTTTGCATTTCTTGAAGCCTATTCTGAATAGTGAAAACCAGCAGAACACCATTCCCAGAAAACATGAAGAAATAGATTACTTCCTATTAGAAATGTCTCTCCACAAAATAATTTCTACATTTTGATATGTCTGGATAAAAAGATGTCTTGCAGAATGCTTTGAAGTTCACAAATGTAAGGCTACAAGTGGATACTTACCATGGAGAGATGATGTGCCTTTTGAAACTACTTGTAGGAAACTGTCAATCTCCCTGAAAGTGGGAATGGCAACAAGGCAGGTCTTTTTTCTACTCAGGTACTTACAGGTGAATAATCTCTGCCCTACTTTGAAATCCAGAGAAAACCAGTGTATAGCACTGCTGAGTAAACCTAGTTGGGATATGTCAATTATCTGAGGCAAGCTGTCCTTCAATAGGTTTGGATTCCGTATGACTTTTTAAGATTTGGTCAGACACTAAACACATCATAGTAAACTGAGATGAGCTTCAAGACTTTTTTTTCCTCTCTTTTTGCTAGTTAGCTCTAACAGTATAGTAATAGATTTTAGGTTTTCATCCAGTTGTGGACATGCACTCAGCTTTGTGGTTAGAAAGACAAATATGTCAGTGATGTCTCATACCTCTGGGTGATTCCCCAAAAATTATTTCCCCCCGTGCATTTTATGGTTTCAATCTAAAACAGCATCTGTGATCTCAGCCTATAATTAGCCATACTCTTCATGTAGGATTTTGAGCTCTTGAGACAGCAACCCAGATGCTTATTCAAAGAAGAAAGCACCTTGACCTCTTGAAGGGACTTGCTGATGGTTTTCTGGAGTGATGGATCCAGGTCTTGTCCACTGTCTTTCACCAGCAAGAAAAGGGTAAATATGAAGGAGAGATTCATGACATGAAGTGCTTGCTCCTAGTGCCCTGAACACCCTAGTGAATGTCACTGATTTCAACTCAGTTGGAGAAGACCTGGGATTCATCTGCTTACAGTATTTTTCCGGTAGCCACTGAACTGTGCAGCCCTAGGAGCCTCTTCTAGGCACAGGAGGGCTTTTCATCAGATAGCTGAGTGGAGACAACCTACTCTTATTAGTAAGAATTGCCTTTATTAACTGCAACATATGGAAACACCTTCTGTATAATAGCTTCCTCACCCATTAAAATAAAGAAAACATGATTATTCAGCAATCTGTTTGACTGAAAGTATGAGAAACATGAACAGAACGAGCTTTGTCTCCCTCAGACATCAGTGAAATCACACACAGCAGACTCATTTTCAAAGTGTCATTATCTGTAAGGTGGTAGATTTTTTACCCTGCCTTATTAAGCTTGTACTCAAATGATTTCTTTTAGCCAGTGTGTTCCAGTGTCTAGACAGTATTTTGTAAAATCTCTGTGTTTCTGCTTTTGATGAAAGTATTAGTATCTGTAACAGTCTGATGTGAAGTAATTTTTATTTCTTTCCCTCTGAGGAGAGAGAGATTGGTAACACAGCTCCCTGTTATGCAGCCAGCTGCCTGATACCATTATCTTTTGCATCAAATAGCCAAGGTAAGGAAGAATCCTTTGCAGCATCAAGCTGAGGTGCTTCATTTGGATACACTGGAAACAATGGTTCACCTCAGCCCAGCAGAGTAATTTGACAGGTTGCAGTAGCCAACTCTTGGGTGGGTAAGGCACAGAGGAGACTGGTTGCTGGAATAACTTCTGCTCTGTCTTTAAACTGTTTCGCATGCAGCTGCACAGAGACTTACTCTCCCCTAAACTGCACAGAGAAACTGCACGTCACGTATTGCACCTTTGTCTTTACCTGCTCTCTCCATCTTACCTTTCCTGCAAGATGTTCTCCAGAGATGGATACAGGATTTACCTGTGAATTTCAACTGAGAGTGTTGTCTGCTCTGCTGAGTTTGGGCATAAAGATGTAATTTTTTGTAGAAATTGTGACACTCCTTACCACAATATCACTCAATTCCATGCTTTCTGTTGAGCTAAAAGATTTTTCACTGGCAGTGAGCAAAGATGACACATTCCTGTGTAAACTGTAACAGTAAATCCACAACAAATCAGAGCTCAGTACTGTTTTTATCAAGCTTCTCAACTGCTGAGTTTGGGCATAAAGATGTAATTTTTTGTAGAAATTGTGACACTCCTTACCACAATATCACTCAATTCCATGCTTTCTGTTGAGCTAAAAGATTTTTCACTGGCAGTGAGCAAAGATGACACATTCCTGTGTAAACTGTAACAGTAAATCCACAACAAATCAGAGCTCAGTACTGTTTTTATCAAGCTTCTCAAGATAGTTATTTTAAAACTAGCTAACATATATCAGTCATCAACAATGACACTGAGTATAAACATAAACCTCATAAGGAAGGACACATTTGGTACTTAATCATGGATATGAGCAAGAGAATCTAGACAGCATCAGTGCTGCATTTACAATATGATTTGTTTTCCTGTTAGCTAAATTAGAAATCTATCTGAAAATCTGCCTCTTTACTTACAAATATGGGGCTAGAAAACCATGCAAAATGCACAATCTTTTTGGTCTCATATAAAAAGTAAGAAGATTCTCTTAACATTTAAAAAGTCTACATTGTTGTTTTCAATGATATAGCTCGCCTGCTCCCTTGAACTATTGTGCATATAGTTTTCAGATTATTTCTAAAGGCCCCTACTTAGTGATGGAAGCTTCAGTTATGCAGGATGGAAAAAGGAGCTTTTAAAATACTTGAGATTGCTTGAAATTTGTTGGTGATATGAAAACAACATCTTTTAAACCAGTGTTTTGATTAAGAGCAAATATAGCCTTCGTTTCTGCAGTCCAAACCTTGCAGCATGTTATGAAAAACTGGGAGTTGGAACTGAAATGATGAACAAACAAGCAGTAGAAATGGTGAAATGGAGTCTGTGCTTACAGAATGTGCACTTTTTAAATAATCTAAGATTCTTTTTTTAAAAATAAATATAATTTCAACACAGATACTTTCCTAATTATGAAGGCTTAAATAAAATGGAATGACTGCACAGTAGTTTCTGATATAGTCAAAGCATAACATGCCACAGCCTTTCACAGAGAACAATCATAGTCCTTCAGAAATACTATATTGCATAGTATGATATACTGGACACAGAGTCTTAATATATGTGTACTGCTATGGTAATGGAATTGTTAGAATCTTTTGGCAATTTCAGCAAAATAATATTCATTTTTCATTTTCATTTGAAGGTCCTTTATGTAAACCTGTGTCTTCATAAGCCAGAGTGGGTGTCAAGAGATCTGAGTTTATATAACTGCACAGTGGAATTTTTTGGAGTAAGTCAGGACTTTTTTATTCAAATGTTGCATGTTGAGGGAGGAAACCTAATTTTGGAATACATGGGTTTTGGATAAGAGTTTTGAGGTTGTACTATATAGCTATCAACAAATTTTCAGAATATGCTCCTGTTGCTCATAAAGATTTAACAGTTGGTATTAAAATACAGTATTGATTAAATAAAACCAAGAAGCGTTAATGAGTTGTCTTTTTTAAATTCTGTTGTTTAGAGTAAAAGTGAATTTCTCAATGGAATGGTAAAACTGGGAAGCTCAGTGTTGGATGTTTGAGGATGTGGAGCACCTTAGAATGAAACATTACTGTTTGATTTGCATTAAAGCGTCTTTGTGTACAAACTCTGTGACTCTTGGCCCTTTTTGCAGGAAATTAAATTTCTACATTGAAGCTGTCATCCCATTTTACAGTAGGCTATAGTAGGCTCCAGTAGTCAAGAGACTGAAAATTGATGGACTGTGTGAGAGTTAAAAACACAAGCAGATAAAATGGGGATGAGGAAAGAAACTCAAAAGTTGGGAAAAGAGACATGAGGTGTTGGTCATTTGACTGGCACACCAGAAGACTTCTTAGGATTGAACTGAAATCTAAGCAAAAGGACTCATAGTTCACAAAAAAATGCTAGAAGCTACAGTGCATTGCAGTCTCTAGTGCACTGGCCCATCTAAACTTTGCAGGTCAGTATTGGTGTCAAAAACTTTGCATGTTTTTTCATTTGGTAGCACCTGGAACTCGTGGCTTCTATGTAACTCTGGAACATAATCTGAATTGTCTTCTTTACTACCATCTGAAGTAATTTCCACAAATTTAATTAGATGTTTTTTGCAGAGAAGGAGAATCATATAAAGGGCTTCTGAACAGAAGTAATGACTGCTGCTTCACAGGTTTGTTCAAGGCAATTGTTTCCATCTCCCAATTCCCCCATCTGCCTTGGGGAATGCAGGATGATTGGTCCACATACTAACTATTGTTTCAAATGTTTGCATTAGAATGGATTACCTTTTTCTGCCCCCCCACCCCTTCCCCTAAAGAGACCTGTGCAGAATCCAAGTAGCAAAACTCAAGTTCTTCTGTAGTGTTTGGATTTATTTGGCAAGATGAATTACATTTACTACTCCTTCTGGGTGAATTGCATTGGTATCAAGGAGGGGATAATCTCTGGAAGCAGCCCTTTGCTGGCAGAACTGAGGAATCAGACATGTCTTTAATCAGGTTTACAAGGAATCTCAGTCAAAAAAGAAGTAGTCCAAGGTACTAATGGCTGTCAAAGTACACCTGTAAAGTCCTTCCCTTGTGTAGTTGAAATAGGTAATTAAGGGATCTTAAGTGTCTTAATTCCTTAGTTCACTGTAAGGGTATTGATCACACATACCTTTCTGCAGCAATGAAAGGATATAAAGTGTCTTTCTTTTCCTTGAACTAGCAGTCACATAAAAAGATTTTTAAAAAGATTAAACCAAACAAAAAATCCCACAAACAAAGAACAACAAAAATGGCTGTACTACCTACTTGAAAGCAGAAATGACTAGAGAGGGCATTTTACTACGAGCTGAGTTCTGTTTCAGTCATTGATATATGCAGATCTTTCATAAAACATTGTAAATGCAGAAAGCATTTTCTGTGAGACTGGTCTGCAACCACAACACCTTTCCATGAAGTCAGATGCACTATGGCTTTTTCATACAGTAGGAAACTAGTAGGTTAGTGACTGTTACCATTTCAGTTTAACATAAAAGTCCTATGTGGCATTAGGACCCTGCTATATTACAGCCACTTGTTCCCACTGTGGCAAGATCAAAGGTTCTTCAAATATACATTATATGTGTACACATTAAACTGTGTTCCTTGTAAGCTAAGCAGAGGGATCTTTATGGAAATTAAAACCTTCAATTACTCATTTAAATGATGATAAAACCTAGGTGCCAGGCCAAAGAACTGTGATGCAGTTAATAATATTTGAGATACACACTCAAAGTCCACTTTGTGTAGCTGGGATGTTCCTTCAGCATTAGAATTGGCACTGATATTATGTGATAAGGACATTTGTTTTTAAGTGGCTTAATTGAGACTTTTAAGGAAGAAAATCATCTGCAGGAAATAAATCTTAGTCTGTACTGCTTTGGGCAATAGAACAAGAGGAAAAGGATTAGAGCCAGATTTTGAGGCTGATTCTCTTCCTACCAAGTTATCAATTCGTGGCTGCAGAATTTCCTCAACAAAGCTAAGCCCCTGCAAGTCTGGAGAAGCATGACCAGTCCCTAATTTATTTGTAGAGATTTTTTTCCCCTGCTTGCTAGCTATGTTATTACTTTGGATATTTGCTCCTCAATAATCTAATCAATAGTTTCATTAATGTGGAGGAGGCAGTTCATATCACCTTTGGGCTAAAAGTGGCTCTTTCTCTAGTTTATTTTGCTTAGGCACATAAAAGAACATTCTGTACAATAATAGCAACAAAAAAAATAAAGAGGAATTTCACAAGGATTGATGTGAAGCTAAGAAGCAAGTAAAGAGTGTATAACCTTAAACTAGCAGGATATAGCAGCAAAGGACACTGAACATGATTTTCTTTTGTTACATGGGTACAACTGTCCACAACTGAAGGATCATTCTTTCAAGAAGTCCTTTCTCTTCCAGTTCTATGGACACTGCACTTGCTTTTGCATATTCATCAAACTCCTCCATTTGTGCTGTTTGCTCTGCCCAGTAATCTCAGAGTGGAAAAATGAGCTACTCATAATTTAACTTTTCAATAAGTTACCGGGGCAGATGCAATGGAAATTTAGAGGCTATAATATTGATGACTAGCTCCATATTTGTTTTCTTTTCTTCAGCCTAAATTGCCATTGGAATTTTAATCTCTTTTCAGACAGTGAATCTAAGAAAAGTTATGCTGAATGCCTTTGATCCTTAGGATATGCATTTAATCCATAAGAAGGTAGTTGTATTGCACAGTCTGCTTGCAGGAGTCTGACTGTATCTTAGCTGTTTGTTAATCCTGTCCCATTGTTTATTTTCTGTATTAGTAACAGTAAGTGCAGTATTGATTGGCTTTTTCAAGTGGAGACTCCATCCTGCAATTTATACATGCACAGTTAAGGCATGGTTAAATATTTTCTCCTTTTTTTACGGTTTCTGCGTGCTCTCGTGATTCTTGTGCATTTTCAGAAGAAAGGGGGGCTTGGTGCTTCTCCCCTTCCCAGTGTGTGTGTGTGTGTGTGTGTGTGTATTTGGCACAGTTGCTGCTGAATGCCTGGGAGAAGGAAAGGCTGGATCACTGCTGACTGTCCCTTTGCATGCAGATTGTGTACTGGGCACTAAAAACCACTCCACTACTTTGAAATTCTAAGTATGGGGACAGCCCCATGGCTGGTGCTGCTGTCACCCATAGGATGGTTGTGCCTTGTTCAGTGGCTGAAGTGGCTCCATGGCACTGCTGCAGTTTGGACTGTAAGAAACAGTTCAGACTGCCTGAGCCCTCTGGAAATGCTCCCACTGTGCTGCTGCATAATTAGAATACACTGCCAACCCTCTCATTTAATGGCATCTTTGGATCCTAATGGTATATTTGGATCCACTCCCCTCCTAAGTTGCTTCATCAATGCTCAGGCACCCTAATCCTCCCATAATATGTGTACTTTGCTTCATTGAACCCTAATCTCTATGAATTTTAACTCCCTTTTCAGAATGATGTCAAGGAAGATTAAGATGCTATAAGCATCTAGAAGTTTTTGCTCCTTCATCCCTCCTTCATTTTTCAGTTTAAGGCCATTCTGTTGCACTTTCCTTTTCACCTTCCTTTGCACTGGTCTTACATTTACTGATAAAGATTCATGTAATGTGCTCAGACCTTATTTGAAATATGACATAGTCTTCAAAATAAAATTTCATGTGGGTTTACAGCTCAATGAGCCTGGATAGTGTATTGGCCAAATTGTCAGAATTCAAATCCAGATTAATATTTTAAACCTGCTGAGTTTCTCAGGTATTTGGAGCCAGTGGGTTTGTCTTGTCCCTTCCAAAGCCTGAGACTTGCTTCAGACTTGCAGTCACAGCGTGTCTGGCTCTTTTTTTTAGAATTCTTTTAGGCTGAGAGGAACTCTGCTCTAGGGTTTGGCTCAATTGTACCTACTACACATGCCTTGCCAGCCTGCAAATAGACATACTACTTGAATGCTGAGTATCTTTCTTCTGTTTATTGCTTGTGTGGATTAAATTTGAAAGATTTCAGTAGAAGAATATAAATGAAGTGACTGCCTAGCTCTGGATTTTCTCTATCTTCCCCTAGATGCACTAATGAGAATCAATTGCCGTTGCTTATTATTTTTAAATAGCAGTTAATTTGAGAAAATCTGATTCACTAGCTCTTTTCATTTTGCTGATTTGATTTCAGCCTTCTGCCCATCTGGGCCAACCTACGTATAGTGTTCTAAAACCAGTGCACATAACCAAAGTCAAAGACACCCAGCCTGACAACCCAGCAAAGTGTTGTCTGCAACAGTGTACTTCAACCCTGTTTTCTTATGGGTAAAATCCCCAGTGAAAGAGGAGCTTTGCGTTGCAAGCAATTAGCTCTTACATCTGAAAGAGAATCAGAGAGATTGTCAAAAAACCTCCTGTTTAACCATTCACTTCTCTGCGTGCTCAGATCTGGTGACAGTGGATCAGACTGTGGAGTTGCATAGTCAGAGATATTGTTTCCTGAGCAGATCAGTTTTTTCTGCCTGAGGATGTTCTGAAAGAATCCCACGCTCACCGTAACAACAGTAGAATTAATCTCTGTAACGTCATGTGATGCTCCTAGAAGTGGCCTTCTGGTAAAACTCCTGCATCTGTGCAAATCCCCTTGATGGCAATAAAGAATCCTGAAGTAGGATTGTAGGCTAAGCTGTAAGCTCTTTAGGTTAGGGCTAATATCCTCCTGTAATTATTTAAAAATGCTTTTTAGATTTATAGCTTTGTGGCAATGTCTGTAATGAAAAAATTGTTCAAGGTCTGATAGTATATACAGTGTCTCTAGCAACAGACACAGCAGTGGATGTCACTGGTTTCTACAGAAGAGGTGTGTTGTTATCTGATGTGAGGAAGAAAAAGATGTATTCTTTGAATAAAGGGGTGGGTGAGGGTTACTAGCTCCTAATGGTCTCCCCACATTTAAGTCCATGCCGATTTCTTTTCATAACTTTTTAAATGCCTTTCACTTCATGGCAAAAAAAAAAAGATAGAATAATACACTGAAAGTACAGGATGGTTGTCTGTGATGAAACATTGCTTTTTTTTTTCATTCTATACACATAGGGAAGTTGAAATGTTATTTGTAGAGGATCAAGGTGAACTTTGCTCATGATTTTATGAACTTTATTGCACAGTTCTCTTTGTGCAAACAGCATTTGACACTCTCTTGCCTTTTGTTATTTCCAGCAGATTGGAGTCATTTGTTTTTTAATGCTGAACTGTGACAGAGAAGCAGATGTTGGCTAAAAAGAATCAAGATCATTTTCAGGTTTTGTGTAAATATTTAGGGGGAATTTGTGAAGTACTGTAAAATTCAATTAGGTTTGATTTACCCTAGACCACTGATTTGCAATTCTGGAATAGCTGGTCATTATTTTTCCAAAACTGGTGCTGGTAGCTGGTGTGAGCTAAGGCTCTAAGCCCACTTGGTGTTGCTGGGGTTGGTGTTCACTTTGCAAACAGCCATTCTGGCTGAAGATGTCACACTGAAACAGCTGCTTGCTACTAATCCTCTGCAGAGGGAGGTCTGCCCATTCTCAGCAGAGAGAATAACATTAACTCTGCTGTTTTCTACTTCAAAGTCAGGCTGAAAATTAGGCTTAACTGTGTGGTATTTTCTGAAATGAAAGAAACAGGTTTCATGTGAATCCACTAACATAGAGGAAGGGAAGAAGGGAAGAACCTCTGATGGTTATGGAAGACAAATATCTCAGGTCAGTAGCATCTGCAGTTTCCCAGTGAGATCTGGAAGTGGCCATCTGTCCACAGCCCAGGTTAGCATCTGAGTTTATCTAAGCAATTATTAACCTTACAGAAATAAATAAATTCCCATGAGAAGCTCTTAACATATTGCAAAACTAGAACAGATCTTAGATAATGCAATGTCATCAGCCAAATTCAAGCATCTATATATTTCTGACTAATTTGTTGTCTGCATGCATCTCTGCCTGTCAGTGTCTGCTCCTCACCAGTTTTGTGTCCTCACTCGTGTGTATGACCACTTGTTTTCAATCACTGCCTTTAGCCAGGACTGGACACCTATTGAACAGTGCCAGACTCAGAATTGACTAGTCCTTTCTCTCTGTGCTGCTTGGAAAGAGTCTGATTTGTTCCAAACTTACACTGTAGCTAGGATAGAGGTCAGTGTCATACCTGGTAGAGTTTATTTGAAATGTCAAGTAATATGATAACTTTTCCATAAACTAATAAGTTAATCCAATATGATCACTGGGAAAGAAATCCTTCTATTTTCAGATGTTTCCACAGCCTGGCATTGTCATGAACACAGATACTGAATTTCTGATGGCTGGTGAAATGTATTTCCTTGTTGTTTGTAGCTGTGTACTTATATTCAGATATTTCGTTCAGCTCTCAGTAATGCAGGATGCTATAAGTGACTGCAAAAATAAACATGCAACTAAAATAAATAGGCATCATAAATATGCAACTAAAAATCAGGAGTGATTATGCAAAGCCAGTGAAAGACAGTTTTAGTAAAATGATCAGCAGTCAGGAAGAGGCTCAGGTGAGTAGGCAGTTTCCCCTGATTTCTTGCAACAAGTACTGCAAAGGCAGAACATGTATTTTGCTAATACCGTGGGAAGTTTATCGAAGTTGCCATTCATTTTTTAACTTGAGCACCATCTAGTGTGCATGATAAAAATAATTTCAAAAATAAACATAAGGCCAGTTCATTATAGCACTTAGCAGTGGAACTGCTGGCATGTTTTCAATGTCAAAATGAAACAAACACATCAGAGCTTATGTCCTGCTAACTTTCACTAAAACAAGCTTCAAGTGACAAACATTCTTGTGAGCCCATTCCCCTTTTAAATTTATGCTTCATTTAAACACTTACTTGCACTTAAAATAAATGCAAGAAATGCACAAAAATAAATGTATTTTTGACAAACAACTTAAAATTACAAAAATCAGCAACTTTTTTTTCTAAATGCAAATACATATTTGTATATTCATGCACCTATAAATGCAGAGTCCTGCATGTTGCTGAAAGTTGATACTCTCTGCTCCACTAAACCCATGGCTTTCAGCTAAATATATCTCAGCAGATGTTCTCTAGATCTACCCAGACTTGGAATACAATCAGAGATTCATTCCTTTCCCGTGTGCCTGGATCAGAGGGAGTGCATTTAGGAGAAGTTCAGTGTGCTGTTATTTTTCCTATTAGCATTGCACAGTGCCACATGTGCTCCATGGCATGTTATGGGAGCAGCCCAACCATTGTCACCATTGCTGATGGAGTTCTTACTGCTGTTTGCAGTACATTTTGTTTGCACCTGTGCTGCAAAGTCCTTCTGGCAGTAGCTTCTTCTTTTTTTCTAGTCACCTTATATTCCTCCATATAAAAAGATGGAGAGCTGCTTCTGAGGAGTGTTTCTCATTCTTGTGTGCTTCTTCTTTTTTTCTAGTCACCTTATTTTCCTCCATATAAAAAGATTGAGAGCTGCTTCTGAGGAATGTTTCTCATTCTTATGCATCCATCACCAGTCACAGTTCTGTCCCTTGCTGCAGTTTGTGTGGTGAGGGAAAGATCTCTTGCTCCCATGTGTACTTCTGGCTTCTGAGGAGTTGTAAAATCAGAGGAGATCAAAACCTACCAGTAGATTTTTTAAAAAAAATGTTATGATTGTGCATCAAGCAAATCATTCTTTAGGGAAGTGGGAAGCAAATGAAAGGGATGTTACCAAGATTTTTTAAAAACTTCCACATGAGAGCCTACTGATTTTTTGCTGCCATTATTTCATGAAGCAGGGATGGCTTAGGCAGAAAAACCAGTATTATTTTAAGCCCAGAAATGAAAGCCAAAACTGGTAGAACTATATCAAGTTTTTACAAGGCTAAGAAAAGAAAAAAGCTTATTGGGGGCATTTGTCTTTCTGAGTTCAAATGATGTTCTGGGAATGGACAGGCCTATGTGCAAACTCAAGAGCTCCTTGCTCCTATAGTGTTTCTATGTGACCTGGCTCTAAACTGAAATAATTCCAATCTATAACTGTAGTTTTTAATACTTAATAGCTGTATTTGGATAAAGCTTTTGAACTTGACCTATCATTTGCTGACTTACTGCCCAGACAGTAGTCTGTAGTGCACCACAACCTGCAAACTTTTAACCAAAGCCACACACCAAATGAATTTTCAGAATATATTGTCCAGGTTGTAAGTGATAAAACTGCATTATAATGAGTCACCCCACTGTGCACTGGGGCTAAAAGCTGTTAATCACCTTGCATGTATGAGAGTGGTATACTGTTGGATACTCTTGTTTCAGGAGAATCCTCTGGTGGGAATTACCATCTCCAAAACACTTTTTCTTTGGGTTATGTTAAGACAGTGTAATGTGAGGTAACCTCTTTAGGCAGAGCAAGTTATCCCTTTCTAGACATTTGGTGCACTCCAGGAGTGAGATACCAAATGGAAAATATACTGGGCTAGAAAGAAAGGAGTGGCTCAGGTGAAATGGCAGAATGTTGAGAATGCCAAACATTTGTGAAAATAATGTAAAAAAATCGTTAACATTAGATCCCCTGCTGCTATTAGTGTTCTGTTTACTGTCTGGTAGGTTTATGACATTTATTTGAGCTTAGATTATAATATCAATACTGTCAAATGCTTCATAATAGACTATATCAGTTTTTCTTTTGGAAAGGAAAGTCTTGCTGCAAACCAGATGTTGTGTCTGATCTGAATTCCCATAGGTAAATTGATTACAAAACCACACACAAATGTGTACTTTATAATGAAAGTGGAAAGGAGTGGAGTCTTGAAAGCAGAGTTTTGAAAGTGGACAGGAACTGCTTATTTTCCCTTAAGTGGAAATATGTTGAAGAGAGCAACACTGAAGTGATTTATAAGGACTGTAAAATTATGAATCTTCAACCTTACTCCTCCCACCACAGACACGTATCAAAAGGTTTGTGGTCTCCTACATCACTAAGGCATGATTTGCATTCCAAACTTACCAAAGTTCAAGCAGAATTGTTGCTTTCTGGTATGCAGCATAAAATATGCCAGCAACATAAGAGTTAAGCATGTAGTTCTAGCACTACAGGAATTGATTTGCTCACCTGAAATACACAGGACAGGGAATTTGATGGTGCTGTCTCTTAGAAAGCTCTGCTTTGGTGGTTCTCTATTTGTTTGTGTAATTTCTGAAAAGTTTAGTATTTAATTTCTAGGTGTTTTAATACTCCTTGCATACTCAACTATTAAAGTTATTTGCACAGAAAAGAACCAATTCCCATTAGTGCTTTACTGTCAATACAGAATTTTCAGTATCTCACAGGGGTTTTATCATTTGGACTATGGTTTCAGAGCTTTGGCATTCTTCCTTTTTATCAAAATTGCAATTTTTGATGGGATTGTTAAATGGAGTATTTGCAAGCAGAGCTATATATACTTTTCTCTCAGGGACATTGTTTTAAAAGCACTTAGATTTGGCTTAAGTCCTTTCTTCTTCACCAGTAGTTTTGTAACACTTGAAGACTGTTATGTCTACTGTAAACATGCTTTGGTCCCCAGCCCCTCCAAGAATTTCTTTAAAAGACAAAATCTAATGGATAAGTGAAGCAACTTGGGCCATCATATCACATGGTATGAGGATGGGACATCTGACCAGCCAACATGAATTGCACTCTGAAGCCAGGCACTTAATGCCACACAGCTCACTGTCATGTAACCACTTTCAGTGCTGGGGTAAGGGGCTGTGCTTGAGTTCTTGTGACAGTCCCATACAAAATGTTAAAATGGGAACAATTAATTCTTAAAGGCATGAATGAAGAGGAGAGATGCTGGTCTGACACCTGTGAATGGGGAAGTCTGAACATCAGCACTCCAAGTTTCCTAGCAGAACAACTGAAATGGCTTTGAGATAGGTATCCTGAGAGGCACGGTATAATTCTCTCAAAATATTGTTGTTTTTCTGTCATTTCATTCTGTGGTAAAAGTAGCAACTAGTCCTATTCCCTGACCTAGTCATCTGTCTATGTGCTACTGGCATAGCACTTGTGAAGTTAATGAGTAGGATGAGTTCACTGAATTCCCATCTTACCAGATGTTCGTTATTTGTTGATATCCCATGAAAGAAAACCATCTGCCTGACTGAACAAATGGGTTGTCTGAATTTCTGGTTTACTTTTTTGTTCTTTTCTGCAAGTCCAGAGGCTTCAACTCTTCAACTGTTTCTTTTTTGATCATAAGTGAATACTTCTTTGTGCCAGAGTCTGAAGGCCACAAGCCTGCATGTTCCCATTTCCTCACCCTATAATTAACTCCTGAGAGCAGCTCCAGGAATACTTAAAACCTTGTTGAACTTATAAAAATGAAAGAGCCAGTCTTAGGAGAATTGGTTAGTTTAACAGGCAGGGTTTATATAATGACTCTGAACAGGGAAATTAAGACCAACTGCAAAGCAGACTAACATTTGGATGTGGTTACATTGGAGAGCATCCTTTATGGAAAATTCTAACTGCCCTTTTTTCTTTTTTAACATATATATATGGATCTATTGCACACTGCACTTTCAGGAATAATTGGATTAGATTATGTTAATTATTTCCTTGTTTGTGTCTGGTCATTAATGTGACCGATAATTTTTTTAGTCTGTATATGTAATTCCTGAAGGTAATGACCTTAGGTATCAATGAAATAACAGAAAATAGAAATAGACAACAAAACCTCCTAGATGTACTGTTCTGTTTAGAGTCTTTATCATCAGCAATTCTGTAACTCAGTGGAATTGTGCCTTATAGCATCTTCCCTGCCATCAAGCTTATCAGGGCACCTCAGACTGGTACAGCCTCATCTAGGTATCTTCAGAGCATGCTTCAAGATTCTTCTCCATTAGCAGGCACAAATGTAGCCTGAGATGGCCCAAATAGTTTGTTTCAGAGAGTTTATTTACTACCTGAATACTTCTGGTGAACCACCACAATTTAAAACCCAGCTTATGAAAGTAATCTGATTATAGTGCCTGTTCTTCTAAATATTTTGGATTAATAGGTATGATTCAGTATCTGCTGCATCAACAGCTGAGTAGTTCCTGATGCAGCAATGACTGGTTTGCTTGAACTTCATATTACTTCAGTTGGCAGCAGGGCAACTAGAAATTGTCCTTATGCTAGGTCACATTTTCTTCATGTGACCTTTTCTTCTATTAATTCAATAGAACCCTTAAAATACTGTGCCATAGGCATTAAGGATGGATGCTGGTCTGGACATGAGAAACAGGAGAGAGATGCAGGAAATAATCACCTGCCAGAGAAAGATGTACATTCCAAACAGACGCCTACTTTGGTCTGTTTGTCTTTGTAGTTTGAATGGTCATTTCATGCATGTACAAGAGTCTCCCCCAAACTGTCCCCAGCCAACACAGCTCATATGAAGGCTGTAACACTTGATCAAGGCAAAACTCACAGTGATTACAGTGGGGATAAGGAACATGTATCTCCTCATATCCATAAGGAACTTGTCAATGACAAGTAGACTGAAGAGACTCACTCTGGGCTGTCAGCTGGGAATGGGGCTTCTTTAGAACCCATAGTAATATATCCATACCATGATATTCTACTAAGAATATGTCTCCTTAGAAGACTAATGTTTATAAACAAAAAAAAACAAACCCTACTTAAAAAAAGACAGGAAGAAGTGGCTACCATATTTCAGGAGATAATGGCCAAGTCCAATTTTAAATGATCCAAGTCCAAGATACTTTGTCGTGGACTAGGTGCAATCAGTCTGGGTTTTACTGCTTAAAACAACTTCTGTCTCTCTAGATGTTTCACCACTGAGCTCTGACTCCGTTTAATGCCATCGGACTTGTCTATCATGTCAGATCCATAGCTGACTCTCTGCAGCTGTAAAACAATGCATTTTTTTGATTTCAGTGTTAATTTGTTGCCTATTCACCAGCTGAAAATAAGATCAAGGACTTGTTGATTTTCTTTTCCATCTGTGTTGTGATTTGTACTTCTAGTTAGATACTTGTAGTGATGGTAGTTTTTATTCTGGTTTTAACTTTTGCCCTGGGTTAATTTGCTATATTAGAGCTGTATTTTAATGCACTCCTATTCTAACAAGTTACCTCAAAGTAGCTTATTGAACTGGAAAACAGAGTACATTTTTTAATGATAAAAAGAAAATGTGATATCTCTATTATGAAATGTCCTGTCTTCAGGATTATTGCTTGTTGGCACCTTTCTGGGCTGTCCTTTACTCCAAACTTTATTTTGTTTCTTTTTCCACCTGTCATTTCCAGACATGAGACTGTGTAACTTTTTGCCTTAGGTTCCTTTTGACAGGTGCAGCTAAAAGTCTGGAACATGTCCTCATATTTCTATAAAAGCAAGCAATTGCAATGTATTCAATTCAAGTACTCTAGTTTATCACTTCCTGTAGGAAAAAAACAAAACCAAAACAGGAGCCAGGTGTCTTTTCTCTGTGATCTCATATTTGTCCTAAAGTTTTTTAAAAATCCTGAGGTTATAATTCAAATGTATTTTTTTGACTTTTGTATTACAAATGCAGTAGCTCAGTGTTTGAATATGCAGCTACCATTCTAAGTGTGTTACTGAGGGTGAACATTCTCTTTGTGCTTTTAGCACTTGTGCACTTAGTCCTCCTTATGAAGAGACAGCTCTTCTAAAGAGGCTCACCTCATTTTCACCTCATCCAGCAATCAGAGTGTCTTGAACTCATTCCTTCTATTCAGAGCTTTCAGAGGAGATGATGCCAGCTGGAAAGGGCTTTGTCTTCCCTTCCAAGTGCTTACTCAAGATATGCTCTTGGCACTCACCATAAGAAATGGCAAGTGTTGCTTAAAATAACTAGTGTAGCTGCAGGTAGCAATCTCTGCTCCCTTCAAAACTGGATTATAGGTATTTCTACAGCCACTGAGGAGCATTCTGGTAGAGGTTAAGAGAGGGCTTTGAGAAATATAGATAAAACATCTTCCCAAGGTGAATTTGGGAATTATTTCATCATGAATAGTTGTGATGCTGTGCATGGTCGAGAAGAGAATATTAGGATCTCTCTGCATCCCTTTTATTGTTTTGTCTTTAGGATAAACTTTTTCTCAAAAGCATAACAGGGAAGACTTCCTTGCTAACAGTAAACTCTAAACTTCTGAAGGAGGCATGTGGCTGCAGGCAGTGTTTGAGTCACGATGCAGTGCTCACTGTGCAATGTGATGTGCAGTGTCATGGGTTGACTGTCATGCTCATGGAAGAGGAAACAAGGGTACTCTGTTTTCAGTGGGAGGGGAACTCTGTTTTTAGGAAGGAGACTGAATCTCCAGCTCCTTGAAAGTAATTTTTTCTAGCAATGCGTTTTAATTTAAGTTTACTGTTGTGAAAATCGTGCTTCTTGAAATGATGCATCTCTTTGGATGAGCAGAAAGAAACTGGGCATTTGCAATGCCAGTCATCTTGAAGAATGCACAAGCATGCTGTTAAAAATGTGATCATCACAGCATAGACTGCATGGCAGAAACATACTCAAGGACTAAAAAATAGCTCACTGTAATGCAATCTCATGACAGTTTGTGAATTATTTGAAATGGATGGCATAGAACCTTGATCTCAGTAGGCTCTTGATAAGGTTCAAAATTAGAATTTTGATGAAGTTTAAATATGAATAATATTTTCATTTTCATGAAACCAGTGACCTTCCTGTATAAAGTGAGGAATAAATGGTAATGACTGGTTATGCCTTGCACAAAAATACAGCTTTGGGCATTATGTCTGTATTCACAGGAAAAGGGTGTCAGCTAATTCTAAAGGCTTCTCTTTAGGTCTAAGCATCCTTATTAATGTCTTAATTTTTCTTTCTTTCCAACAGCATGAGAAATAGTAGGAATGTCTGTTGCAGTTGATTCTGGTTTACCTTTTTTTGATGCTTGGATATGGCACAGGAGAGTGATAAGGGAATTAATGAACTCTTAGAGCTGGGAAGTGCTTCCAGGTCCATAGTTTGTACAGACTGGCTGTGGTTCTAATCAGAGTAGATGAAATATTCTGGTGTCATTCGAAGTTACAGCTTGAATGAACTGCTCCTTTCCCTAGAGGGAACAATTCATCAGGATTTCCTGTATTAGGGAAGAGAGGGCGATGTCTCTGCTGTACTGAAGACATGAAGTGTCATATCTTCTCAGACTGCATGAGTAATCTAATATCTGAACCTGAGAGAAATACCAATTAGGACAAAAAGATGTTGAACTGACAAAAAGTTTTGATATCCTAATCAGTAAAATAGCTATGGTTTGTATTAGCACTTTCTATTAGTATTTTTTATTAGCATTTATCACAGGATCACAGAAAGTTTGAGGTTGGAAGGGACTTGTGGAGGTCATTTTCACCAGTCCTCTACTCAAGCCAGGCCACCTAGTGCCAGTTGCCCATGTCCAGATGGCTTTTCAATATCTCCAAGGAGGGAGACTCCACAACCTCTCTGGGCAGCTTGTGCCAGTGCTCAGTCACCCTCACAGTACAAAAGTGTTTCCTAATGTTCACAGGGAACCTGCTGTATTTCAGTTTGTGCCCATGGCCTCCTGTCCTTATGGGGGAGCACTGAAAAGAGCATGTCTTCATCTTCTTTACATATTCTCTTCAGGTATTTATATATATATATTTATAAGATCTGCCCTGAACATTCACTTTGCTAGGCTAAACAGTCCCAGTGCAGCTGTTTATTCTGCTTCACCATTTAAGAACCTTATTAGGTTTTAGACAAGTTTCTAGCTGCTCAGTCATTAGCTGTGATCAAGAAGAATGAAAAATCTGTTGCCAGATCTAGGCTTTGCTGTAATTGCAGCATTAGCTCTAACACTGTAATGTCATGATGATAATGATGGCATTCCATCTTTGGGTTCTGATTTCTGCAGCACACTCTGCTTTGCTTTGCAGGGCAATATGTAAAAAAACCCAAACCACACCACAAGTAGACCAAATACTACATTTTGGCCATCAACTTCCTTGCTGTGGGATGTACCACAGTACTTTGCTCTTCTGTAACCTGCACTGCCTGGCCATGCAAACTGGCTGGTGGTTGTAACCCTGGACAAAGTACTTGCATCCCCTTGAAGAGGTCTGTAGTTGAGCATTGTAAATACAGCAAATTTGTATTGGCAGGGCAGGTAAGGTATGGGGCAAGTGCTTGTGACTTTTCTCAGCAAATGGAAATCAGTCACTGAAATTCATTTTGTTGTGTAATGACAAAAATTATTAGAGATTTTACCAAGTCAGAGACTGAGAACAGAGCATGCTGTTTCCCCTGCTCTATTAGGAAGAAAATGATGGAGCCATGCTGTGGAGACCCGAGCTTGATGTGGTAATCACCAAAGATTGGTTATAGAAGATCATCATTGAGTCTTGAATATATGGAAATTTTAAACACATTTCTCATTTTTTACAGAGGTATTCTTACATTTCAGGGCCAGTAGGGTTAGAGTAGTGATGCATTTTGTGTGTGTAACCTGTGTTGCTTGTCAGGTCAGAACAATAAGTTCCTAGTGACTAGGGTCCCTATGCTTCCTTGGACTAGAAAAGAGAGGAGCTGCACTCCTGCCAATGCTGGTATATATGTTCTAGAGAGTAACTCTCCTGCCTCAGCTGTCAGAGGGAAGCCCAGTCAGGAAATTTCATACTGCCTGTTCAGGACGGATGGAGCAGCTGCTCATCCCATAGCCCATCTGCTGGTGACACATCTGCTCAGTCCTAGAGAGCTGCTTCTGGGAAAGAACCTCTGTGCCTTCCAGCTAAAGCTGACTTTGGCAGCCCCTCAAGAGTTCTGCATGAATTTTGACTGTTCCTTTATACCAGAGTATTCTGAGTTTCAGTGGAATTGTACTGGTGTCATAGAAGGGAGAGAACAGCATTTGCTTTCCACTTGCTTTCAAATGGCTTTTTAAATGTAGTTGTTGTTTTGTGTATGTTGCAGACTGTTCCATACAGGTATAATAATCCTGATGTCTAAGTACCATTGCAGACAGTGAATTCAAGTGAAACACTTTCATGAATTTCTTTCAGTATTTTTCAGGATCTAACTTTTAGGTCACATGGTTCCCAAACTAATTAAGAATTTCTCTAGTAAAAGCTGTTGGGCAAATTGATATCTATGTTTTTTTCAGTGTATTCTAATTCTACTGTTAGTAGTTAGTAATGAATCTATTATATTATATGATACATTAAATGCAATGTCTAAAAGGACATTTTTCAATAACATGTCAGAAGCAAAAACCCCATCAGAGTAAATATGCAAAGTTGGATAACTATGCTAAAGACTGTATGCTACATTTGTCACTGCCATTGAATTTGCTGCAAGTGATTTTTAAATATTTTGAAATTAAATTTGGAGTTTATTTAGTTTTTTAGAAAATACTACAATGAAAGTCTGAGAAGAAAGCAACGAAGATGCTCATAGGCTATGCACAAACCCACAAAAACCCCCCAGAATACAAATAAATCCTTCCTTGTCAGCATCTGAGATAGAACAGATATAAATGAATTAACAGGTACTCTGGAAATCACCTTCAGCAAGAGACTATCCTTGGTTCAGATATGTAAGGTCAAACTGTAATTTCAAAGGTGCAACACAGCATGATTGTCAAACTGCTTGGCATCTCGTTCTCTACTTTATTTCCTATGTTTTGCATGGAAAAATAGGAAGGAAAGAGTAGGGATCAGGCTAAGCTCTCCTTGAGGTATTTAGCCATTTGCCTACCTATGTGAAATCAACCCCAATTATTTCTTGATTTTTAGAAGACATTTGTATCACAAATATGCAAGAATCAGCTTCTAAAACCAAACTAAACTGTGGGGTGGGGAGGGTGGTGGTGGTGGTAAGAAATTTCATTTAGGAGTTGTTTGAAACTTAGGAAAATGGTAAAAGTCTTGTTTTGAAATTCAGAGAAAGAAATGCTTTTAATGCGAGTAACTTGCACCCAGCACTAAGATTCTGTTGGTCAAAGTATAACTTTAGATATTTCTATATTATATAAAATTATGTTTCCAGAGGTTTACAAGCTTGATCTCAAGCAGGTCCTTGGAAATATAGTTGTCATAATTTGCAAAATCTCATAATCTCTTATTGCTAATTCCCCTCAAAATTAAATTTAGACAAAAAGCTAACGAGAAAAAATATTAAGTGAAATAATCCCATCAAATTTCCTACAGTTCTAATTTTTTAATCCAGCACTTTTATGTGGTCCTAAACTTAGTCCAGAGGAATACCACATGCCTCCAAGTGGATGGAAGCACTTAACTTCATATAATTAGACACTGATATTTGACTGTCTAACCGCTGTCTTTAGATATCCAAGGAATATCAGTAAATTGGTTGATCAAGACTATAAGGTCTTTGGAGAAAAGGCTTTTTCAAAAATTGCTTTTTTCAACCTTCTTTAAAGACCCATGGTAGTATTAAGTGCATAAGAACATGAGGTTGCAGAGTTTTTCTTAAGCAAGGATTACATTAATATCGTATCAGTGTAACAAACTCCTTGTTTCCACAGTGAAGTGGTTAAGCACTTTTAAGAAACAGCTTAAATCTCTTAAAATTAATACTTATTAATTACTTAGGAGGTAAAATATTTGAAGCCAAACTGATAATGTTGATTATTAGTAAATACGACTAAATGTTTCCATTTTAACCACTGCAAACAGTTTCCTACCAGTAAGGTAGATACATGAGGAACTACTGTTATTGAAGGCAAAGACTATTTCTTTTCTGTGCTGGAGATCTTCTCTCCCCACACCACATGTTTGTACCTGTCCAAAGAAATGATTTCACATAATGATAGTAAAGGCATGGTGTTGCTTCTGTCGCAGTCAAGAGTATTTCCCACTTTGAAAATTAATGCCTTGTATTTGCTGTGTTTGTTGACAATGGTAGGGAGACTGTTTGTTATTGAATAGCACAGCATTATCTCTTTGCCAAATTACAGGAGCCTTATTTAAAAGACAGCTTTTGTTCAGCAGTTTGTTTGACAGGCAAGGAATGGCTTGTCCTAGGAAAGCACTGACTTGCACACACAGGCTACTCTCCCAACATTATGCCTTTTTTTATAATCTACTTTTTCTAAGCTTCCTGTCTTATTCAAATAACCAAGAATTTTAAAGACATGAACTAGGAAAACTAAAACTTTTTCTTTAATATTCATTGCAGCTGCAAACAAAAATTCAAAACCTTGATCATTATGTTTTTATCTTGAGGTGCCTTTCAACCTGAATTATCCCATGATATCTCTTAATTCTAAAGTATTCAAAGTCATAGATATGAAAGTGAAATAAAGTCTCCTTCCACTCAAAGCTTACTTTATTTTGAGAAATAGTTGCAGCTATTGGGGAAATGCTGGTGATTTTCAAAAGTATATGCTGTCCTGGCAGCATTCAGGGCCAGGCTGGATGGAACCTTCAGTAACCTGGTCTAGCAGAAGGTGTCC
>NW_008691050.1:0-3914 GCF_000695815.1 Acanthisitta chloris | reverse complement strand
AAGAGCGGGGAGGAGGGAGTGTAAGCAGCTGCGTGGTTCTTGGCTGCTGGCTGAGGTTAAACCACGACAGGAGTGCAATTTTGAAAGGAGTGGTTATTAATGGTTAGCAAATGAAAGGAAGGCTTTCGCATTGTAGAAAGATTTATTACCAATTTCAGCATCCGAAATACAATAATTAATGTATGCTTTAAAATTACTTTAAAAAAAGATTACACAAGTTTCTGTTGTCCAGCCTTAATGTGTGGCTCCAAGCATGTGCTTGTTTTTAGTTGGTGGGTTTTGGTTGTTTGGGTTTTTTAACCTCTTGCTGCCATGGTGTCTAATTAGCCATTACTGTTTATTTTGAAAGCTACAGGGGCTATTCATGTAGCTAGTTCAACTCCATATCAAAGTTTTTTTCTTCATAAAGCAAACATGTTTTTTCAGGCATGTGATTGACCATAAAACTTAGGATTAAAAAAGTCAAAGATGTATTTTGGATTTCCTGTATTTTTGTTCTACTGGCTTTTAACTCTTAACCAGTTTCTGGATCTTTTGAACTATTGTGTACTTAAAGTGATAATTTTTGCGCTGCGTGGTAAAGGGTACATTTGGAGTTTGTTTTTGTTTTGCCTGCCTATTTTGACTATGTAACTTCTGACTCTTGTTAAGCTCAGAAAAATGGAAAAACAAGGTTTTGAGAAGTACAGAGCTAGCTTTGTTTATAAATATTACATTATGTGCTTAGGAAGACAAAACTAAGACCAAGTAATCAATTTACAAATAAATTTTAATACCCTACATTTTGATAATGCTAGTGGTTTACTAATAAACAGCGTTTGCCTATTTTATTCAGCAATGCTGTGTGTTAAATCTCAAAGTGCCAGATGCTATAGTCATAATACACAAAAGATAAATGTACACAGCAAGAATTTTCCCCTCAGTGCTCATTTTAGAGGAACAATTTGGTAAAATGAGAGCTGTTCTGTTTTGAAGCATTTTCAAGCTTTGACCTGTCTGCCTAATTTTTAAGTATGTCCTGTCTGTGAACAGTGTGGTTTCACATGGGTTCCTGTCAAGGCTTTGATAAAAATGCATGTCTGTTCTATACAGTCCATCAACTTTTGCCCGATTATAGAATTCTATATGAATTGTTAATCTTATAGAGCTATTGAATGTGATGGGTTCATTTACTGCTTTTATTTTTAGATCTGTTTTGCTACTTTTAAGTGATTTAATAGTACTTAAAATTGTTGTACCTAGCAACTTTCTGGGAGTTTGAATCAACTTTAAATGTTCCTACAACAATTTTTATGTATATTTGACATTCTTGTCACTTGTCGAATATCTACTGATGTTTAGTCTGTGAAGAATTCACACAATGCCAAATTAATTTCTTTATTAAACAATTAAGACTTGTTTGCACTACCCAAATAGATTTTATCAGCATAGAACTAGTAATAGGGGGGGAAGAAATTGAAAGGCATAATTTGTAATCTATTGGTTTTTACTACTTACATCATAGGTTTACAAAATACAGTGATAGATTCAACCAGAACATCTATTTTCCATCTGTTTTTTTTCCTCTGTATGCCAAAGAACTTTCCTAGCCAAAAACCAGCAAATTAGATTTCTTTTGAGTGATTCTTTTATAAGTCTTCTCAAGAGTTCTCTTTTCCTGCAGTGTGATATTTCTCAGCATTTTTAAAATGAAACAGACACCTAGTCTTCTGATGAGGAAAAAAAGTGTGTCACCAATAGTGTTATCACAATGGTTTTGATTTACATCCACATAAAAATCAGGCTTAAGTCTATTAATATCTGTTAATTTGTATTCTCTCACTTTGTTCCATTTTCTCATTTGGATTTATGAAAATGTGCAAATCATGGAATCATACAAGGTTGAAAAAGGCCTCTAAGATCATTGAGTCCATGTGTATATATATTCCTAGTACTGAGAAAATTTAAAGTTATTGAACTGTTTTCTGATGTTTTAGAGTTTGCATTTTAACTGCTACCCTAATAATATGTGGCAAGTATAAAGTTCTTAACAGGGTAAAGTTAATTGGCTTTCATGGATACCTGGTTGGCAGTTATTGATGGGGATTTTTATCCTGCACAGTGCCTACTTTTCCACTTAATGTAGCCTTAGCATATCTGCATTAGCAAAGGTCCTCATTAAGGGTTGTAGTCTTTAATATATGTGCTTTCCTAAACAATTTTGTGAAGCCAGAGCCATTAATATTTATTTTGAAGCCAGTGATTCATTTTTTGCAGGACAGTTTAAACCCGACAGCTTTTAGAGGCTCAGCCTAGCTTAAAAACTTTTACATATATTCTACATTAATCTTATTTGAGGTTGATATCCTAAATCCAAAGAAACATAAAATGGTATCAAGAAACCTCTATCAATTTTTGAAGTTTCCTATATTTTAAAATCCACGATTTCAGAATGGAATAGCTGACCAAGAGAAAGTAAAACACGCTTTCTACAGTAAAAGGTTACTTTATCATTAAAAGGGAGACAGAAAGCCTCTTTTTTCTACATGAGAATTGCAAACCTTGCTCCTTGTGTAAATTTTTCTTTTTCTGCATGCTGTATCATGTTTGTATTAATTGTATGCATATGATTAGGAAAAGTTCTGTCCAGAATATGTAAGACTTCTGGCATACATTTAGGTTTGTCATTAATTTGCTGATTATACAAGTTAATGTTTTCTTACTAAGACAGTAAGCCAAGTTGCATTGCTAACAATGCAAGTGTGAACAACATGGAAGAGATGAAGGTACATAAATACAGGGGTTTACTGCTATTTTATATGCTGTGTCATGTCCATCTGCTGCTCCCCCCATCTATAAAAAAAAAAAAGGGACAGATTTCTCAAAGGCCCAGGCCCATATCTGCCAGCCCCCCTTTATAATGGGTTTGCATGGCAAGGTTTTAATGGGGGAAGCTACAGGAGTGGCTTTTGTGAAAATATGCCAAAAGCTTCCCCTATGTCTGACAGAGCCAATGCCAGCTGGCTCTAAGACAGACCTGCTGCTGGCCAAGGCCAAGCCAATTGGTAATGGTGGTAGTGCCTCTGTGATAACATTTTTAAGAAAGGGGAAAAACTGCACAACAGCAGCTGGGGGAGAGAAGTAAGAATATGTGAAACAATTCTGCAGACACCAAGGTCAGTGAAGGAGGAGGAGGAAATGCTCTGTGTGCCAGAGCTGAGATTCCTCTGCAGCCCATGGAGGTCCACAGTGGAGCAGATATCCACCTGCAGCCCATGCAGGACCCCACGCCAGAGCAGGTGGATGCTTGAAGAAGGCTGCGCTGGAACAGGCTCCTGACAGGACCTGTGACTCTGTGGAGAGAGACGCCCATGCCGAAGTAGGTTTGCTGGCAGGACTTGTGACCCTGTGGGGGACCCACACTGGAGCAGTCTGTTCCTGAAGGAATGCACCCCGTGAAAGGGAGACCTACACTGGAGCAGTTTGTAAAGAACTGCAGCCTGTGGGAAGGAGTCACATTGGAGAAGTTTGTGGAGGACTGTCTCCCATGGGAGGGACCCCATGCTGCAGCAGGGGAAGAGTGTGAGGAGCGCAGAGACAGTGTGTGATGAATGCTTTGACTGTAATCCCATTCCCCATCCCTTTGTGCTGCTCGGAGGGAGGAAGTAGAGAAATCGAGAGTGAAGTTGAGCCCTGAAAGAAGGGAGGAGTGGGGAAAAGTTGTTTTAAGATTTGGTTTTCTTTCTCATTATCCTGCTCTGATTTGATTGGTAATAAATTAATTTTCCCAAGTTGAGGCTGTTTCATCTATGATGGAAGTTGATGAGTGATCGCTCCCTGTCTTTATCTTGTCCCACGAGCCTTTTGTTACATTTTCTCTCCCTTGTCCAGCTGAGGAGAGAAAGTGATTATGCTGGTTTGAGCTGAAGTAGAGT
>NW_008691049.1:0-2692 GCF_000695815.1 Acanthisitta chloris | reverse complement strand
GCACAGGGGGCACAGGTGAGGTCAGGGAGCATTTAGGGAGTATTTGGGGAGCACAGGTGAGGTCAGGGGGCACTTCGGTGTCGCTGCTCGCTTCTCGTGGCCCGGAGGGAAGACTCACACAATCAATATGATTGATAAAAGAGCTTTGTTTATTGTTAGATTTGCTAAACTTCTATATGTATTTCTTGTTAGTATTCACGAATGTCGCTATCCTATTGGTTAGTACTTAGAATTTGTTACACTCTAATAGGTCGAGCTTCAAGGGTTACATCAGCACCTGGTTCCTTCTTATGCTGATTTTGCTTTCTCTTTTCCTAATCCTCCATATCTGCCCCAGGACCCCACAATTTGCCCCAAAATGTGCCCCAAATCCCCCAAAATTTGCCCCAAAATCCGCCCCAGGACCCCACAACCTGCCCCAAACCCCCCAATTTTTGCCCCAAAATCTGTCCCAAATCCCCCAAAATTTGCCCAAATACCCCCAAAATTTGCCCCAAAATCCCCAAAATTTACCCCAAAATGTGCCGCAAAGCCGCAAAATATGCCCCAAAATTTCCTCAAAATCCCAAAATTTGCCCCAAAATTTGCTCTCAAAATCCACAAAATATTCCCCCAAACCCCCAAAATCTGCCCCAAAACTCCCAAAATTTGCCCCATGACCCACAAAGTCTGACCCAAAAACTCATAATTTGCCCTAAAACCCAAAACATTTGCCCGAAAATTTGCCCCAAACTTGCCCTAAAATTTGCCCAAAATTTGCCAAAAAATTTGCCCCAAAACCCCAAAATTTTCCCCAGGACCCCAAAATCTGACCCAAACTCCAAAATTTGCCTCAAAATTTGCCCCAGGACTCCAAAAGTTGCCCCAAAAATCTGCCCCAGGGCCCCGAAAATTTGCCCCAACCTCAAAATTTGCCCCAAAATCCCCAAAATTTGCCCCCAAAATCACCCCAGAACCCCACAATCTGCTCCAAAACCCCCGTTTGCCCCAAAATCTGCCCCAGTATCCCCAAAATTTGCCCCAATACCCCCAAAAGTTGCCCCAAAATCCCCAAAATTTGCCCCAAAACCCAAAAAAATCTGCCCCAATATCTGCCCCAAAACCCAAAAATTTGCACCAGGAGCCCAAAATGTGCCTCAAAACCCCCAAAATTTGCCCCAAGAGCCCAAAATTTGCCCCAAGAACCCAAAATTTGCTCAAAAATTTGCCCCAAGCTTGCCCTTAAATTTGCCCAAAATTTGCCACAAATTTTGCCTCAAAAAACCAAAATTTGACCCAAAACCTCAAAATTTGCCCCAAAATTTGACCCAAAACCCAAAAATTCGCCCAGGACTCAAAAATTTGCCCCAAACCCCCCAAATTAGCCCCAAATTGCCCAAAATTTGCCCCAAGAGTCCAAAATTTGCCACAAAACCCCAAAATTTGCCCCAAGACCACCAAAATTTGTCCCAAAACCCCAAAATTTGCCACAAAATCCCCAAATGTGCCCCAGAATTTGCCCCAAAATTTGCCCCAAAACCCCCAAAATTTGCCCCAGGACTCCAAATTTTGCCCCAAGCCCCCAAAAGTTGCCCCAGCATTTGCCCCAAATCTCCAAAATTGCCCCAGGACTCCAAAGTTTGCCCCAAAATTTGCCCCAAATCCCCAAAATTTGCCCCAAAATTTGCCCCAAAACCCTCAAAATTTGCCCCAATATTTGCTCCAAAATCCCCAAAATTTGCCCCCGGACTCCAAAATTCGCCCCCAAACCCCAAAATTTGCTCCAGGAACCCAAAATCTCTCCCAAAATCCCCAAAATGTTCCCCAAAATTTGCCCCAAGACCCCCAAACTTTGCCCCAAAACCCCCAAAATTTGCCCCAAGAGCCCAAAATTTGCCCCAAAACCCCCAAATTTGCCAAAAAATTTGCCCCAGAACCCTCAAAATTTGCCCCAAAATGCCCAAAATTTCCCCCAGGACTCTAAAATTTGCTCCAAAACCCCAAATATTGCCCCAGGAGCTCAAAATTTGCCCCAAAATCCCAAAAATTTGTCCCAAAATTTGCCCCCAAGACCCCTAATATTTGCCCCAAACCCACAAAATTTGCCCCAAACTGGCCGTGACAGGAGAATGGACTCTCTGGACATTACTTTCCTCCACCAGGATCTCCTGTAAGGAAGCAATTAGCTTAATTAGCATCATTAACACCACTAATTAAGGGCTGGGAATGAGCTCAAGGGGGTTAATTACATCTCAGGAGTTAATTAGGGGGAAAAAGGGTTAATTAAGGGATTAATAAGGAGAAAAAAGAAAGAGTGATAAAGGTTAATTAAGGGGTTAATTAGGGGGTGATAAGGGATTGTTGGTGTAATTAGGAGTGATTAGGAGTTGATTGGGGTAATTAGGGGTTGATGCGGGGTAATCAGGGGATGATTAGGGGTAAATAGGTGTAATAAGGAGTTAATTACGGCTGAGAACAAACTCATTAAGGCTAAGAGGTGATTAATTAGGAGCTGTGCCCACTAATCAACGAGGAGTAATTAGGAGTTAATTAAGGGTTTATTAGGGCTGAGAAGAAACTAATTAAGGGAAGAGGAATTAGAGACTGTGCCCACTAATGAATTAGGAGGAATTATGAGGGTTAATTAGAGAGGGATGAATTAATCAAGGGGAAAATTGGGGTAATTAGGGGGGAATTAATTCAGGGGTTAATT
>NW_008691048.1:0-478 GCF_000695815.1 Acanthisitta chloris | reverse complement strand
TTTTCTGCCTCCTGGATTTTCTTTTTTTTTTAAGCATTTAATAAAATTTGAAGATGATGTTGTAGCAATGGTGACTCTGAGAATTTTGTTCATGTAGGAGTTTCAGCAACAAAGCTGTTTTCTAAGGCTTTGCAACTCTCTTGGTCCAGTGGAAAGTGAAGAAGAAGAAACATCAGGCTGAGTGACAAGAAGAAAAGGAACTTGACAGGGCCTTTCTGTGTGCCTGCCCCCTTTAGGAGATCCTTGTCATTTGCTGAATTTTTCATTGGGGTAATTGACTGTAAAATGGAAGGAGTGGTGTTTGGGTGAGAGATGGAGTAGCATGCAGAGACTTCCCAGGGAGTGATCAGCTAGGGGAAAAGCACAGAGCTTTGCTTCCTCAGCTAATAGACCTCAGCAATATCACAGGCTTCAACCAAAATCACTGGTGCTGTCAACTATAAAAAAAAATTATAATTACTCTTTAGCCTGCTTATCC
>NW_008691047.1:3530-4442 GCF_000695815.1 Acanthisitta chloris | reverse complement strand
AATATATGATGAATATAGACTGTAACTGAGACTTAGCAGGGTGTGCTGGTTTTAGACTTCTGAATGACCATGTACATTCTGTTTCTGAACCTTAAATCTATCTACATTGGTGCTTTACATAAATGTGTTCTGTTCAGAAGTGTTTTAGCTTCATATGTAGCTGTACATTGCTTGGCCTCCCTTTACAACTAACTTTAACACTCATTTATAGATTATTTCACCATATATCAAAGCACCTTTGAGAAAAGCTAAAAGCCGCTCACAAATTTGCAGTCCCTCCCCCATTTGGTGATGGGGGATGTTTGAAAGTAGCATTTCCTAAAACTACTTGGACACAGTGTTTAGTACACAAATAGAAATAGACCTTAACAATACAGAAACAGATAATTGCCAAGAGGATTATCCTAGATGCTACTTCTGCTTTCATCTGTCTTTGTATGATGCAAATGCCTCACCTGATGGATTACGGATTCACTGTATTCCAATGGCACATATATAACAGGCAAGTATTTCTCCTACGGTGCAGCTTTTTTGAACATTTATAAAAGTGCTGAGTGGAACTCAGATTCACATTGCTCCTATACAGATAGGTGAGGTTAAAAATGCTTCTGCACTAATAAATCAAAACTCCATAAAAAATGGAGAAAATTTGCATTACTGAGCTTTTCCTAGAGAAATTAGGAATTAGTGACTCTGGGAGGCTGGGGCACTCTTGCCATATGAGCTCCCCACGTAGTCTCTTGACTTCCCAAGTCAGAAAAGTACTTACACAAAACAAGGACTGACACAGTCAGAGGCTGTGCAACGCTTAAGGAATACTCTAGAAATGCCCTTCTGTTCAGAATTATTCTCACCACATGAGAATTCTGCATTTGTCACCACAGTGTTACTAGTAACATTAAGGAATTAAAC
>NW_008691047.1:0-3494 GCF_000695815.1 Acanthisitta chloris | reverse complement strand
AGTGTGCAGGAGAGAAGCTGTCACACTGTGTCCTGATAGCCTACAGGCTGTAAGTTCAGTTCCTGACTTCTCAGTTGCATTTGATCTTTGGGAACTCACATCCAAAGAAAAAAAATTGTTCTAAACACTCTCAGCGCCCTTCAGCCTTTGTGATCCACAACTCCCTGAACTTTTTCAAAGCAAATACAGACTGACAGACACATGCACGAAGAGCCTTTTCTAGCTCCCATTAGATCAATTTTAAACTAAACCCATTCTTTTTATTCATGTCCTTTTCTAGCTCCCATTAGATCAATTTAAAACTAAATCCATTCTTTTTATTCATGCTATATTAAATGTAGTTTTGCACCTAAAAAAAGAAAGCCTAAGGCAAGTTAACTAAAAAAATCTCTTAGCTTAAACTCCAGGATGAAAAGCAGCTTATTAAGCAAACCTCAATATTGCTGCGGGACTTTTTATCCTCAACACCAGCTGTTTAGTATCTAACAATGAACAAGCTGAAAGCTACTAAAAAAACATTTAGTAAGTTCTATCTTAGTTTAAGCCACTTGTTTGCTCCCATGAGCTCCACATTGCTGTTTGCAACACTGGTGTGATAGCAACACGATCCTTTCTGTGTAGGACAGCAAAATCATAACCCTAGTGCCCATGGTATGCAGAGAATTTGTTTGCTCAACCAGAAAGTTTTAATATATAATAATAATGCTTATAAGGGTCCAGGAGTAACTTAGCTATTTGACGCTGCTAAGCTCAACTACATAACCATATTTCCTTGAGGTTTATTTAGCCAATGTGTCCATGCATAGATGCCTTCAAGGGTAAAATGAAGTTATTTAAAGCACAGTAAGACCAGAATAAATCCTTGGCATCTCTGTAATCAGATGGATTAAAGATACTGCATTTCTACAAACAGTTTTGAAAAGTGCTGTACAATAAGCTACACTTCTATTCTGCTTCTTGAGAACATCCAGCAGGTGTGGGGGGTGATTTGGCAATGCATAGCAAGAACAGAGGAGCTGCTTTGTCCTGTGCAGCTCAGCTTTGCAAATGAAATACCAAAGCACATACGAAGATGCAAAGCAGTAGCAGGGGGAGGGAGAGGAGGGATGGGAAACCTCTCACAGCTCAGTAACCTACTGAAAATAAACAAACCGTGTGGCACTTCACTGACAGAACTCTCTTCTATTTCCATCACCCCTTCAGACCCAAAATGCCTATTTAAGGACAGGAATGGGTTTGAGTCAGCCACTCCTCACTAAAGTTGTCAACTAAGATGTAATTAGAATTCATCATTACAAGCAATGGAAAAAAGCTGGCATTTCAGATCACAGGATGGAATTGCTATGTTAGACAAACAGCCTTTTGGCCTTCTAAGCCAAACACACCAAGAGAAAAAATGAACAGGTAACAGGTTTCTACAGAATGTTACACTTTACACACATGCTTGGAGAATCATTATTCTTCTGCCACAGTTCATTCACTGATGGTCAGAAACACTCTAACCTGAATCCTTCCTCGTTTAGATGCGTAAGAGGTTCAGCACTGAACATCCAAATTCCACAATCCCATCTGGCTGAACCTGAGCCCACTGAAACAGCAACTAAACTCCTGAGTCCTTACTCTTGGCTGTGTTTCCTGCCAGTCCTACAGACTTGTGTGAGTGCTCCCTAAAGCCTTTCCCCTGTCTGACAGCTTAAACAACACAATTCTGCCATCTAACACATTGTTCCCCTGTCTGACAGCTTAAACAACACAACTCTGCCATCTAACACATTGCCCCTAACAGGGAGAGCTGGGACAAGCCCCAAGGCTGAGCTTGGGTGCATTAACCTTTCCAGTCAAAATAAGGATACCAAACAGGGTTTACTCAGCCCTTAGGGTGTTGAGAATCCAAGTTAAGTCTCAGCCACATTCTGGGTTGGTTTTCTTTTCCTACTGGAAAGTGCTACACCATCTAATAAATCCTTTCCTTGAAGAGAAGTTAATTTGCTTAGGGTCCACAGAGCTGTCACCTTACCTGAGCCAAAACTTTAAATTTTCATAAATTGAAATGCTTTACAATTTTATCTCTTTTCCTGTCCTTTTCCAGTCATTTATGTGGTCTTTTGCCTGGCAGATAGGCTTAAGCAGGATAATCTAATCCCACCCAAACATAAGTATTTCACAGCAGTGTTACTGTCATGCAGCCACAATATTCCAGCTACAGTTCCACACAAAGGGTAAAAAGACAGGTGTTTAGGTTTGGATGCCAAGTTTTCCCTCCAGTCACACTGCAGACTGTTTTCCTATTCAGCTTTTCAGAACCATCTAATCCAGTGCACCATGAAGTAAAGCATCCAAGTCACTCACTTCTCAACAGCTTTGGAAGTTTAGAAGTTTTGTCACCTCTCACCACACCTAGATGTACATACAAAGAAAAGCAACACACACACTGCTTCTTAGCACTTCCACATTCAGAAGAATCCAACAGACCACAAAAATAACAGAGGCGGCACAGCACTAGTGTGTCCTCTTAGTGCATGTGAAGTTATGCCTAACACAAAGTCTAACAAAATAAATGGTAATCATAATCATAGAACTTAGGGGTTGGAATGGACCTTAGAGATCATCTAGTCCCAACCCTCCCTGCGATGGGCAGGGACACCTCCTCACTAGGGCAGGTTGCTCAAGGCCTCATCCAACCTGGCTTTGACCATTGTCAGGGTTGGGGCGTCTACCACTTCCCTGGGCAACCTGTGCCAGTGTCTCACCATGCTCATAGGAAAACACTTTTTTTCTAGCATCTAACCTAAATTTCCCCTCCTTCAATTTGTACCCATTGCCCCTTGTGCTGTCACTGCAGCTCCTAACAAAGAGTCCCTCTCCAGCTCTCCTGTAGCCCCTTCAGACACTGAAAGGCTGCTATGAGGTCTCCATGCAATCTTCTCCAGACAACAAGTACCATAATAGTAACATAAACAGAAGTAGTAGTAACATAAGTAGTAACGATTACTAGGCTATGAAAAAAAGTCTTTTTTTTTACAGTGAATGATAGCCATGAACTGTGCTGCTGCTGCCATTTTATTATACATATATAGTATTATATACACATATATGTTACTTATCACCATATATATGTGTGTATATATATATATGTAAGGATGTATATATATGTATATACATATACATCACAACAGCCCCTGCACAGGTGTAAATAGTGACATTCAAGGTTTTTTTTCCACTGATCACTCCTGACTAATGCTTTTAACTGCATAAAAGATATTTATGTATTATGTATCTTTTATATATATGTCTATATATTCTATATATAAACGTATATGTAACATATACTATATAAATACATATAATGCACTTAAAATTGTTTTAAATGCAAATAATTCATTTTTTTACTCTGCAGAGTTTTGCGAAGGTTTTTTGCTATCTAACTTGCTGGAAAGGAGGACGCACGGCATGCTGCCACGCCCGGTGTTGTGGCTGTCCGAGCAGCAGGGACA
>NW_008691046.1:0-1908 GCF_000695815.1 Acanthisitta chloris | reverse complement strand
TCTATTGATTGTCTATTTATCCTCTATCTATCCTCTATTTATCCTCTATTTGTCATCAATTTTTCTGCTATTTATCATCAATTTATTGTCTATTTATCATCTATTGATTGTCTATTTATCCTCTATCTATCCTCTATTTATCCTCTATTTGTCATCAATTTTTCTGCTATTTATCATCAATGTATTGTCTATTTATCATCAATTTATCACCAATGTATTGTCTATTTATCATCTATTGATTGTCTATTTATCATCAATTTTTCTGCTATTTATCACCAATTTATACCAATTTATTGTCTATTTATCATCTATTGATTGTCTATTTATCATCAATTTTTCTGCTATTTATCATCAATTTATCACCAATTTATTGCCTATTTATAACCTATTGATTGTCTACTTATCCTCTATATATCCTCTAGTTATCATCAATTTTTCTGCTATTTATCATCAATTTATCACCAATTTATTGCCTATTTATCATCCATTTATTGCCTATTGATCATCTCTTGATTGTCTATTAATCCTCTATTTATCGTCTATATATCATCCATTTATTGTCTATTGATCATCTCTTTATCATTAATTTATGGTCTATTTATTATCCATTAATTGTCTATTTATCATCTATTGATCATCTATTGATTGTCTATTTTTCCTCTATTTATCATCTCTTTATCTGCTATTTGTCATCAATTTATCACCAATTTATTGTCCATATATCATCCATTTATTGTCTATTAATCATCTATTTATCAGGTATTGATTGTCTATTTATTGTCCATTTATTGTCTATTGATCATCTCTTTATCATCTATTGATTGTCTATTTATCATCTATTTATCATCTATTTCTCATCAATTTCTCATAGATTTATTGCCTATTTATCACCTATTCATCTTCTATTGATTGTCTATTGATCCTTTATTTTTCATCTGGATATGATCAATTTAGCACCAATTTATCATCAATTTATCACTGATTTATTGTCAATTTATCATCAATTTATCACCAATTTATCATGGATTTTTTGCCTATTTATAATCTATTTATCATTTATGTATTGTCTATTGATCATTGAATTATCATCTATTGATCATCTATTTATCACCTGTATATCACCTATTTAACATCAATTTATCACCTATTGATCATGGATTTATTGTCTATTTCTCATCTATTTCTCATCAATTTCTCATCAATTTCTCATCAATTTCTCATCAATTTCTCATCAATTTCTCATCAATTTCTCATCAATTTCTCATCAATTTCTCATCAATTTCTCATCAATTTCTCATCAATTTCTCATCAATTTCTCATCAATTTCTCATCAATTTCTCATCAATTTCTCATCAATTTCTCATCAATTTCTCATCAATTTCTCATCAATTTCTCATCAATTTCTCATCAATTTCTCATCAATTTCTCATCAATTTCTCATCAATTTCTCCTCAATTTATTATCTATTTATTGTCAATTTATTGTCAATTTATTGTCAATTTTCCCTCTCTTTAATCTATATTCATCATCTATTTATTGTCTATTTCTCATCTATTTCTCATCAATTTCTCATCAATTTATCAACAATTTATAATCAATTTCTCATCAATTTCTCATCAATTTAACACCAATTTCTCATCTATCTATAATCAATTTATCATCAATTTATCATCAATTTCTCACCTATTTCTCATCTATTTCTCATCTATTTAGCATTGATTTATTTATAATTTATTGATCTATTTAGCATCTGTTTATTGTCTATTTTACATATATTTATAATCTGTTTATTATCTATTTATTATCTATTTATTATCTATTTATTGTCTATTTATTGTCTATTTATTGCCTATTTATTGTCTATTTATCATAAATTTATTGTCAATTTATTGTCTATTTATCATCTAT
>NW_008691045.1:0-1148 GCF_000695815.1 Acanthisitta chloris | reverse complement strand
AATGTGTAGACCAGAGGCACATTTTGCTGAACTCATGGGAATGAGGACTTTTGATGCTAAGTTTTATTTTAGGTATTTTTTAGAAAAGTCTAATTCTGTTGCTGTTAAAACTGAGAGATTATCTCTCAAATTCAGTGAGAACTGGCCCTTGCATATGAGTGCTTTAATGTCCCATGTCACGTATCGCCTAACGAGAGAAAATTCGTATGGCTCTGTGATGCTTAGATATTTAAGTGGTTTGTTGCCTGTTAATAACCTAGACTGAGGGAGTTTCATGTTGAAATTATTCTTTTGAATGAAGTATCAGAACTCATAACAGCATGTATGGCAAAATATTTGAATCACATTTTACTACTTTCACCTTTTCTTGCACATTGTCCTGAGCAGCGTCTGTTGATGATGCACAATGCTAACGAACCACAATAGATCTCATAGTGGTTTAGGGTACCAGTCGTAAAACTGCAGGTCAGTATGGTTATAAACATAGTGTTTGAGCAGTGTGTTTCCCTGACATGCCATTTGTGGTGTGCTAGTTAGTTAGTCCTAGTGACAAAGCAGCATGTGTATGAGTATATGCAGACCTATCACCTAACAAAGTTCTCAGCCTTCCAGCTGCAGTTTGCTACTTCTGAAACATCAGAAATTCTTTAATAACTAAAAATTGTTATTGTATGGGCACCTATTCAGCTGGACCATGATGAAAAACTAACTTTCTGGATCTACTTCTGTTTTTACTGGAAGTGCTCAGGCCAAAGAAGAAACAATTTGGAAAGATTATTTCTGTACCTTCATGTGACTTCTCAGAGTACTAGGGATACTCCCAGAAGAAGGCTGGCATGCATAAGAGGGGAATTTCCCTCTTCTTTCTGCCAGTTCTTTGCTGATACTCCCGTTCAGACATAAGTGGTCAATGCTCCCAGGTATAGTTTCCTTTCCTCTGTGGCAGCATTGACCACTTAATGCCTTGGTCCATGGAAAGCAGACAACTTCTGTCATCTCCCTGCCTCCCATTCTAGCACAGAAAGAAGTAGAAAGAAGTCAGCTTCTACTTGTGTTAATACATAGAATGATGTGTTGTAATGATGCATTAGGGCAGTACTTTTTAGCTTTAAGGGGTACATATATATATTTTCTTTAACATATATATG
>NW_008691044.1:0-488 GCF_000695815.1 Acanthisitta chloris | reverse complement strand
AAGAAAGTAAAAGGAAAATGAGAATCCCGACCATCTTTTTTCTTTACTTTTTTTTTTTTTTGAGAGAAATGGTTACCTTTTTGATAGGATGTTAAAACATTACATAATTATTTCTGCCAAAATGATTTTTTTCCTATTAACTTGCAATTTTTTCCTTAAAAAGGGCTTTGTCTGAAGAGGACCTTTAAAATAAGTAAGTAAGTAAGCAAATAGATAGATAGATAGATAGATAGATAGATAGATAGAAGACACAGGCAAAAAAATTTTAACCTGCTTTGCTGACCACATATATGCTACAATTCAAATCAGCACTATGTGTTTCTAATGCTGCTCTATTTTTGATTAAATCCATATATGCATTGCAAATCATTTCAGTAGATCAGTGGTAGATCTTTCAAAAGTCTTTGTAGGCAAAATTCTGGGGAAATGTATTAGATAAGGACCAGAATGCCTCAAGATGACTACTGCAGCCATTCCCAGAAAGAAAT
>NW_008691043.1:0-6718 GCF_000695815.1 Acanthisitta chloris | reverse complement strand
GCTCGCTCGGGGTTTGTCAGAGTCTCCGCTCCGTCCCAGCTCCTCCAGGCGCAGCCAAGTGATGAGACGTCTCCGGAATCGCTGCACCTCCGTGATGATGCTCTTGAACCCTTGATCTCTGATGGCCGCGACCGTTCCTGGGCAGTACATCCAGCCTGGTTTCTGCGGGATCGCAGGGTGGGAGTGGCACATCTGGCAGAGATGAGGTGTCCTGAGGGCTGTCCCATGGATGGGGCCAAGGAGAGCAGTAGCACCTGCATTGTATTAGCCATGGTGTGGCAGCAGGACCAGGGCAGTACTTGTCCCTCTGTGCTGTGGGCACAGGTGAGGCCACACCTGGAATTCTGGGGACAGGTTTGGGCCTCTCTAAGATAGAGGGGCTGGAGGATCTCCAGGGGAGGGAATGGAGCTGGGGAATGGTGTGGAGCACAAGGAGTAGCTGTGGGCCTCAGCCTGGAGAAAAGGAGGCTCAGGGGGAACCTTCTGCTCTCTACAACTCCTTGACAGGAGGTGCAGCCAAGTGGGGTTGGGCCATGTTCCCATTAGACAGATACAGAGCAAGGGGAACCAACCTCAGGCTGTGACAGGAGATGCTTAGGGTGGATATTAGGGAATATTTCTTTATGAGAAAGGTTGTTAAACATTGGAGTGTGCTAGCCAGGGGGGTGGTGGAGTCACCATCGCTGGAGGTGTCCAGGGAACGACTGGACGTGGCACTCAGTGCTCTGGTCTAGTTGCCAAGGTGGTGGTGGGTCACACGTTGAACTGGATGATCCTGGAGGCCTTTCCCACCCTGACTGCCCCTGTGACATTCCAGGAGGAAGGCTCGGCAGGCCAAGGCTCGCCGCATTGCCCCCCGGCCCGTGGCTGGGCCCATCCGGCCCATCGTCAGGTGTCCCACCATCAGGTACCACAAGAAGGTTCGTGCTGGCAGAGGCTTCAGCCTGGAGGAGCTTAAAGTAAGTACAGAGCATTGATCGAAGTGAGTGGACTTCCAGTCTGAGCTCAGTTGCTCATCCTGTCCTGCTGTCAGTACCTCAGCCAGAGGAGACCGAGGCGTTCCTGCTCTGGGAGCAAGGAAACACTGGGATCACCTGGAACTGTGCAGTGAAAGATGCTTTGAAGGGTGAATGTCTGCTTGTCTAGTCAGACTGGCACTTAAAATTCCATTCAAGTCAGACTGAAATAGGGGAAATGTAGGTTGGATTCATGGAAAGAAATCCTCTCTGTGAGGGTGGTGAAGCTATGGCACAGGTTGCCCAGAGCCGCTGTGGCTGCTGCATCCCTGAAATTGTTCCAGGCCAGGTTGGATGGGGCTTGGAGCAACCTGGGCTAGTGGAAGGTGTCCCTGCCCATGGCAGGGGGTGGAATGGGGTGAGGTTTAAGGTTCTTCCAACCCAAAGCACTGCATGACTGTATGAAAATTGGATTCTGGAAGAGCCTTGAGTCTCCTTAACTTCTTCTTATGGGGAGGGGAAGATTAATATCTTAATTAACTTCTTTTCTTTTTTTCTGAAACACTTTTCTGCCAATCCTAACTATTTTGGCCAATGTGTTTGTGTTGTGACTAAGTAAACTGAGGTCAGCTGACTTCTGAGAGCATCGGGGTGGTTGTACCAGGAGGAGCCTCCTGGAGCAGCTGGGGTAGTTGGTGTAGGAGCACTTCAACTCTGTGGGAGGTGTTTCCTGTACTCCATTCCTTCAGGAAAGTGTCCTGTACCCTGCCCAGGTGTGCTGAGTGGTTCTGGGCTGTGGTGGTCTGCAGGGACCTCCCACCACATATCTGAGCAGTGGGCAGGAGCCACATCAGTGCCTGCTGGCAGCCACCAGCCACCCCTGTGCATGGTTCAGTACCTAATTAAAACATTCATCACTGAAATTGGGGCACTGAGGCAGGAAAATAGCTCTTGTGGGAGTCAAAGCTTCATTACTTTGCTGTTCTTTAGTCTCTGGGTGATAGTGGAACAAAGCAGGACACAGCTGTTTGTCTTGGAACTGAAATGAGTTTGGTGTTTAAGATGGGTAAAAAAGTCCTTATTTAACAGAGCTCCGAGTGAACCAGTTCTGCATGTCCTGACTCACAGATGTCTATGTGTATCCAAGCTTAAATCTCCCCTCAGGGGTTGCACTTTGCTATCCTGAGGAAATCCACCTGCAAAGATGAAACCCTGAGGAGCATTTTAAGCAGTAAGATACACGAGGACACACTTTGGGGGTAGTGCTGTCGGTCTCTCTGTCAATGCCAGCCTTCCCCAGCCCCTGCAGCCCCTGCTGGCTATGCTAGGCCCCCTGTGTGTCTGCTGTTGGGAGCTGTGGGATGCTGACACCACTCCCTCTCCCCGCCAGCTTGCTGGCATCAACAAGAGATTCGCACGGACGATCGGAATCTCTGTGGATCCGCGGCGCCGGAACAAGTCCACTGAATCCCTGCAGGCCAACGTGCAGAGGCTGAAGGAGTACCACTCCAAGCTCATCCTCTTCCCGAGGAAGCCAGCCATGCCCAAGAAGGGAGACAGCTCTGTAAGTACTTGACTGCTGGGAATGTGTCACAGGGGCTGGTTCCAGTCCGGGTTTGGGAGATTTGGTGCTGAGCCCATCCTGGTGCTGTGGGGTGCAGGCAGGGATTGCTGCTGGACCTGCACACTGTCCCAGGGGCCAGAACACACATCCTGTGAGGAGAGACTGAGGGACTGCAGGGGCTCAGCCTGGAGAGGCGGAGGCTCAGGGAGCCTTAACAGGAGGTGCAGTCAGATGGGATCAGGCTCTTCTCCCAGGGAACAAGGGACAGGATGGGAGCAAACAGCTTCAGGTTGTGCCAGGGGAGGTTCAGGTTAGATGTCGGGGAGTATTTCTTAATGGAAGGGGCTGTCAGGTGTTGAAAGGGGCTGTCCAGGGCCGTGGTGAAGTCACCATCCCTGAGTGAATGTGGTACCTTGAGCACATGGTTAGTGGTGTTTGGTTCTGGGCCTGGCAGGGTCCAGTCTCACAGGGCTCTCTGGGTCAGGGTATTGCTTCGGGCAGCCTTTGGCTGAGGGACTGCAGACCTGTCTGGGGACTGATACCTGTGACTCTGATCCTTCTCCAGCCAGGTGGGATGTAGTTCAGGGAGCTAAACTGTCAGAATGGCTGAAAATCCCACCTGGAGTCAGCCTTGCCAGGACAGGCTCTGTGGGCAGCTCTGTGGAGCTGTGTGCCAGAAAGGCTCCAGAAGGTGTTTGCTCTTGACATTCAGAAATGGTTTCATTAAAACCTCTCTGAGAGCAGAGTGGAGCTGTGTTCCTTGGCTGTGCCAGTGGTACATACGCACCTCCTGTGGGGCCCTGCGAGCCACCAGGCAGCACTGCTCCAACTGTCCTCGAGCTTCCAGTGTTGGCTCTGAGCTGCTAACCATGGTGGAGCCCTTGGAGTGGGGAGGAAAGGCCTTGAGCTTCCCTACCAGTTCATGCAGGTCTGAAATACTGGTTCAGATGTGTTTGCTAGAAGTAACTATATACAAAATAAACCTTCAGTCTTTTTTTGCTTGATGCCATAGTGTTAGAGGAAGCTGGAATCAGCTTAGGAGGAGTCACTGGGGAATGTGTTGGGTATATATGAGCTGGAGGGGCTCAGCCTGGGGAAAAGGTGATTCAGGGGGAACCTTCTGCTCTCTACAGCTCTCTGATAGGGGGTGCAGCCAGCTGGGGCCAGGCTCTGCTCCCAGGGAACAAGGGACAGGACAAGGGGAAATGTTCTCAGGTTCTGCCAGGGGAGGTTCAGGTCAGACATCAGGAGGAGTTTATTCATGGAAAGGGCCATCAGGGATTGCAGTGTGCTGCCCAGGGAGGTGCTGCAGTCACCACCTCTGAGGGTGTTCAAGGGCTGGACTCAGTGTTCTCCTCTAGCTGACAAGGTAGTGATGGGTCACAGGTTGGACTCGATGGTCTTGGAGGTCTTTTCCAACCTGAATGATTCTGTATCAACCTGAAAGTGGCACAGTTGGTGTCAGAGCTTTACCAGCTGGCAGGGGCTGCTGTTCCTCCGACCGGATCCAGGCACAACGTGGGTTGTCCTGCATGTCTGTGCCAAACCCTCCTCAAGTGTTGGATTCATTACGGTTTGGTGTTAAACCTCTCAGCAGGATCGTTAACACCTCGTTTCAGCTGGGTACCTGCCTGCGGGCCCTGCTATAACTGAGGTTTTACCCTGAGAAGTTTAAGTTTTGTGATTTTAACACTTTCTGTCTTCTCTTTGCACAGCCAGAGGAGCTCAAGATGGCCACGCAGCTCACAGGACCTGTTATGCCCATCAAGAATGTAAGTGTAATTAAATCCTGCTCCTTGTGTGACATGATTGAGATGAAACTCTGTGGAGAGAGTTCTTTCCTTGCTGACGCCACTGAGGGTGTCTGTCTTCAGGCACTGCCCATCCTGGATCATACAAAACCCAGGAATAAGTCTTTGAGAGAACTCAGACCTGTGAAATTTGGGGCAGTTTGAGTTGTAGCTGGATTGGGGGTATACAGGCAGGTTCTGTGGTCACTGCTTGTTCCTAAATCCTTACTGTTTGTCCCCAAACCATCTCAGTTACCCAGATCTCCTGTTGATAGTACCACAAACCCTAACAGGAGGTGCAGCCAGGTGGAGGTCAGGCTCTGCTCCCAGGGAACAAGGGGCAGAGTGAGAGGGAACAGTCTCAAGCTGTACATGGGGAGGTTTAGATTGGATATTAGGGAAAATTTCTTCATGGAAGTCCTTCATTCTGTCAGGAATTGGAAGGGACTGCCCGGGGAGGTGGTGGAGTTACCCTCCCTCCCAGGGAACAAGGGGCAGAGTGAGAGGGAACAGTCTCAAGCTGTACATGGGGAGGTTTAGATTGGATATTAGGGAAAATTTCTTCATGGAAGTCCTTCATTCTGTCAGGAATTGGAAGGGACTGCCCGGGGAGGTGGTGGAGTTACCCTCCCTAGGGAGGGATTTAACAGCTGTGTGGATGTGACACTTGAGGGCGTGATGGTGGTGTTGGTCTGATGGTTGCACTCTTAAAGGTCGTTTCCCGTTAACAACTCTTGATTCCATGAAACCTGACTCACATTTCCCATGGGGCTTGCTTTCATCCCCAGTCCATTGTTCTCGGCGCTGACTGGAGCGCAGTGCCTGTGCAAAGGCCAGGAGCACTCTGCTCCCGCGGGGGATGGATCCCTCCCAGCCTCGGATCCAGGCCCTGCAGCACCTCCTGACTGTCTGCCCATCTCTCCCCAGGTGTTCAAGCGGGAGAAGGCTCGTGTCATCACGGATGATGAGAAGAACTTCAAGGCCTTTGCCAGCCTGCGCATGGCGCGGGCCAATGCGCGCCTCTTCGGCATCCGCGCCAAGCGCGCCAAGGAGGCAGCGGAGCAGGACGTGGAGAAGAAGAAATGAACTGTTACCCCCAGAGCTCTCAATAAAAATCCCTAGAGAGATCAGTGTACTGTGTTTGTGGGGCACATGGATCCAGCTGTGCTGCCCCTGGGGGTCTGCCGGGATGGGAAACCTCGTCTGCTGAGATTGGTGTCTCCAAAATCCCCTGGAAGCGAGTGAAACACCTGCCTTGTGCCCACTCCTGCCTTGTCTGCAGTCTGGGCTTCCTCCTGCCCTGGCTCTGAGGAGCTTTGGGGGTTCCTGCTCCATGCCAAGCTCTGTCTGCTCCCCTTTCCCTGCCTTCCATGCCAGTATTCCAGCTTTAATGATTTCCACACCTCTGTGAGGCAGAGCAGGAGAAGGTGAGGTGGTGTGGGTGTGGCCCATGGATGCTGGGCGGTGCTGCCTGTGCACCAGTGCTTTCCCTGCTTTTGGAGGGCCACAGGTGTGTCCCAGCCCCTCAGCTGGACTGGGATGGACAGAGTCCCAGGGCTGGAGGCTGCTGCCCTCCCATCATGTCTTCCCAGCCCTCAGCTCAGCAGCTGGTGCTATTCCTGGGGTCCTTCCAGCCATTTCTTCATGGCTTTAAAGGCCACCTACGTGTGGCACTTGACATGGTTTGTGGTGGCTTCTGCAGTGCTGGGGGAATGTTTGTAATTTATGATCTCAGGCCTTTTCCAGCCTAAAAGGTTCTGTGATGCTTCAGTCAAGTGGCTCACAGAGGGGCCCAGCCCTTCCCTGGAAAAGGGCTGGGGTAGCTCTGGCCCATCCTCGTGGCTGCTGGGGGTCCAGGACAGGCAGAGCCTGTCATAGGGAGCTGATTAATTCCAGGGCTGTGTCGGTGGGATTGGAACTGCTCCAGGAGGGCTCATCCAGCCTGTTGCTGCCTCATCGGTTCTGGGACTGTCCTGCAGCCTGGCTATGCTGTGGTTCTCTGTGCCAGTATAATGGAGTTGTCTTCATTAGCAGGTTGGAAACAGAAACTCAGGGTTGGGAAGCTTTCACAGCTGGATGAATCTTGGGCTGTTCACACAGGCAAGAGGTGCTCAGTGTGGGGCTGCCTGTGCTATAGCTGCTGACACTCCAGCCCCTCGGCCCAGACCTGATGTCCCACCATGGGTTGGTGTCTCCTGCCCCACTAGGCCTTGCTGGGGGCTGCAGGGGGGAGCAGGAAGGAACGTGGCCTATTTCTGCCAGGCAGGCTGGGGATTAGCTCCCACAGCCCAGGCCCGGCGGTGCCCTCGTGCTTATTAGCCCTATCTGCATTTTAATCCCTCCAAATTTGGGCTAATTACATCATCTTCCATAAAGCTGAGCTGACAGTGCTGCAGCGCTGGGGGGAC
>NW_008691042.1:71778-76232 GCF_000695815.1 Acanthisitta chloris | reverse complement strand
GGTAAAATTTATTTCAAAAAATCTTTATTGGACAGAGCATTGTTCTGCCACCTTGCCTGAAGTACGATCTACTCTTGAAATGGTTGAGAGATTGGGTTTGTCTGTTCAGATATACTAAATAAAAAAACCCTAATAAATCTTAAATATAAGCATGCAGAAGCAGCAGGCAGTAGAACAGGATATAATTCATATTGGAATGGCAAAACTTGTCCAAGTTGGTCCAATGCCTCCTTTCTGGCATGTGATTTCAAATTTGAGCCTTTCCTATTTTCAGTGTGCCCTGGGCAAAGATGGCTTGGAACTGTTGGGTTTTTGACCAGTAGAGAATTAATTGAGGTGAACTTTCTCTGCTGCCCAAAACATGGTGGTGCTTTCTACCTGATCACCGATCACCAACATTTTTCCTGTGACACTGAACCCTCCTTCAAGCCTAGTCTCGACCTGCCCTGTTAGGTTCTTTTTTGCAAGACTTGAACAAGGATGTGTAGAGGCATCTGGTTTTGAAGTACTGATGTCTTTTCTGCCAGAACAACTGGATTAAAAAGCTATGCCAGAAGAGGGAATGTTTTCCCAGGTTTAACTCTGCAGTTCCCAGCAGAGTATGTGGTTGGTTCATAAATGTGTACAGTTTGGAGTTTGGTGAGGTGAAGTCTTAAAGGTGTCTTTGAAACCAGCAAGCTGGGATTTTCAGTGGGTACTAGATCCCTGCTCTTCAGAAGTTTCAGGCATCTTCAAATAACCAAGTGGAATGTTCTGCTTCTCTCAGCACTAACATTTATATAGATCTGTTAAAAATCAGTTTACATATCCTGCTTCAGGCACCCTAGTCTGAAGAGTTCAGCTGATGCATTTCCTTCTACTGTCCCAGTTACTGACCTGATCACGAAAAGAAATGTCTGTACAGCTGGTAGTGCACAAATAGAGATTTATCTGCTATGTGCTGCCACAAGCAAGAAAACTTGGGAAAGATGATAGTAATATTGCTGTTCACTTTCATTTTATGCACCCAGTTCTAAACCCTTCAAATCTACTTTTATGCAGTCCAGGAGAGAGAAAAATGCTTTTATTAAGTGGCACTCTCTTTGTTCCAGTTTCCCTGGTAGTGCTTATTCCCTTGGCTGCTATGTGTGCTTGGCTCTCTCAAGCCACTCTTCTCTAATGCAGTGGCAATGTGGAACAACCAGTTGGTATCCAAACCCCTGATTTAGAGGGCTTTCTGCTCTTGGCTGAGCAACCCTAGTAACTGAAGTCAAGGAAGCTCTATTGTGCACTGAGGAATGTGGTGGGAAGCTGCTGTGCCCTTCCTAGCACACTCAGAGTTGGCATGAAGGAACCGGGGGAGCAAAGACAGACTTATTTAATAGATCTCTCCAGCTTCTTCCCACAAAGCTACCATTGCACAGCAAGTGTCGTACCTGCTCTGCTAGCTGACAGCTGCAATTTGTATTTCCTTTTGCCCAAGCCAACCCACAGAGCTTACATAAGTGTCTTTCTGTCCCATTCCATGTCAGAGCAATTTTAAATTTAAATTCCGGTGCTGTGGGATATTGCCTAATCTGATTAGAGAGCGTGTACCAAGTACCTTTGCTGCATTGCCAGTTCTTCTACATTGTTGTATGCAAGTCAGAGTTTTAAAAGTACTGCTCTATGTGAAGAGTGTGGATTTGAGGCTGTACTCTATGTCTAATGTTGTAATTTATTATTATTATTTCTTAGGCTTGGCAAAATTACTTTCCAGAGCATGGAAAAATCCCTCCTATCAAACCTATGGAATTGAAGTATTTTTCATTGTCTGATGCTGACTTGCTGCATTACCATATATGCACAAATGTCCATGCACTGATATTAATGCCAGTAAAACCTCCAGCATAGCTTCCACAGGGAATAATGGCATCAGCAGTAGTAGGGTAGGGCAGATGCAAACTGGTCAGTCCCCACCTCCATCCTCAAAATGAGCCTCTGCCGAGTCTCTGGGATTGCCACTGCTGAGGTTTTGAATACTTGTGGTGTGTGCAAGGGGGTGTTTGCCAAAGGTTGTGCTGTACCATAGAGTTAAGCACATCTCCACGTGTGATTGTTTGAACTACTGTTTTCAGTGTCTTTCAATATAAAAAGCATCAGGCTGCCTGCCAAACCCCCATCTCGACACAGATATGCTATGGGGTCTTGTGAAGCATTACAGATGTATTGAAAAGCATTACAGATGTATTGAAACAAGCCTGGTCTCATTCCTCCAGGAGGTTCTTTAGTCATGAAAATTTTCTAACTAAGCCTCTGGTCTGTCTTTGTTGTGGAGTCTTGCACGGGACCAAATTACTCAGTGCATTCAGCAGGGGCTTTAATGCACACCCAACCCACTCCAGAGCCTGGGAGGGCTGGAGCAGCAAGGGCAGGCTGCACTTGCCTGCAGAGCCTGTTTGTACATATGAAGGGCTGAATCCATGTTCCTCAGAATTCATGTTCCTCTTGACTTGGTTGCTCAGTTCTGAGACTCAGCACAGATCCTGGCCTGGAGTGCCAGCTGTGAGGATTAATTTTTCCCTCATTATGAGCCAAATAAGTGATGTGTACACACACACATATCTCTCCATGTATTTTTTGGGGGGGGGGGGAATTTTGTGTTGATTTGGGTTTCTTTTTCCACTCATCCTCAACACATTCAGCCTCTTCCAGTACTTGGAAGCTCTGTTGATGACAAAGCACAACCCAAATGTAAATTGTAATGGCAAATATAATCTAATACAGGACTGTTTGTAAAAGTACTAGAACACTCTGGTTTTTTGCTTCATACGGGGTATGTTGGCCAAATAGAGCCACTTTCAGTTCTGGATGTTCATCAGTAGATGGTGCTGGCAAACTGTACATCTGTTGGTGCAGCCCTGCAGCTGGCTGCACCAGCCACGGACTGCTGTGCAGGTGGGGAGGTCCAGGTTTCTACATGCCCTCAAGCCAGGCTCGGAACAGGAGCCCCATTTTGCCAACACAATGATCTGTATTTCCTGGTGCATCAGGAAATGCAGTGTCTGGACTGCTCAGACTGCTCACTGCAGCCAGAAATGGTGGTTACTGGCACACAAATTTGGACATTTCTACACTGAAATGCAGACAACTGGGTCCAGTATTATATGGAGGGGAGATATCTGCACACAGAAGGAGTTGTGAGGATCTGAAAGCACAGAGGTGGATTTTCCCTGTTAGAGTCCCATCTTGAAATGGAACAGAAAGGAAGGTTGCGAGCATGATTCTTGTTCTCTGCTTCCCCCAGCACACTTACTGCTGATTTTTCTTCAGCTTCCAACTGAAAACTGGGGTTTTTTTAATTGTTGGATGTGGCCTTATGGTGAGCATTTAATCATGCAGTGATCTGAACCGAGAAGTAGAAGAAAAGCACGGTCTTTATATAGATTTTATTTTTGTTTCTTTTAGTATGATTTACAATTAGAACTGAATGGCTAATAATCTTCCTTTACACAAGTCTGTAAATAAAACTAATGTTGATCTCTGCCTGATCTCCTGACCAATGTTGCCAACACTGCCATAAGGTGCAGCTTCACACTGGAAAGTGCTTCTTGTGTAACAATCTCTGGTTTGAGGACTGGACTGGCATATGGTAAAAGGAGCTGTTATGAGGAACTAGGCAATAAATGGATCATGGATGAGCTTACAGTAGACCTGAAAAAGCACTACCTCACTGTGGTTTCTCTAGTTATAGAATGGCTGTGGAAGTTTGCAGGAGACACGTGCACTCCAGAGTTGACTGAAATAACCTTGTTTCCTTGATTTTCCTTTACTTAGATTCTGAAAATGTGTATAGCAACAACAATAGTTTATGAAAAGGTGCAAGAATTGGTGGTTGGACCAAGAATTGGTCAAGGTGGTTCCATTACACAGTCAGCAATAGAAACTGAGGAGTGATCACTGCAGTCTGTCATCCTTGCTTATAATTCAAGCTTAGTGAAACATTTGTCTTATGTTAACAGCTAATTAAAACAACACGTAAAACCTGACATCATTACTCAGGATTAATTCCTGTGCTTGATGTGGTTTATTGTTTAATTCCTTTGAGAGTATTTTAGAGAGAGGTGTCTCAGATAAGTGCACACTGTTCAGAACACTTTAGACTCAGCATTAACCCAGTGTTAAAGGTGGTAAGTGCTGTTTCTTTATTTTTGGGTTTTGTTTTTTTTTTTTGCTATTCATTTTTTCTGTAGACTCTTAAGAGATCTATAGGGAAAAACCACAATTGCTGTGTCTTGGAGGGTGTTTCGGGGGACTATGTTGATTCTTCCCTGCTTCCTACTGAGTCCATAAGAACAAACCCAATGGGCAGACCCAAGCCCTTCCATGAGATGCCCAGGCTGGAAAACCCTTTGGGCAGTGAGGTCTTGGATCATGTATGTGTTTAAGTTGCCCAAAGCACTGCTGACACGACCATGACCTCCTGTGTTACAGAC
>NW_008691042.1:60552-71689 GCF_000695815.1 Acanthisitta chloris | reverse complement strand
GGGTGGGTCACCACGAGCCGCAAAGCTGCTGTCCACGTGGACTGGTGCTGAAATCTCCCGCCCGGCTGCTGCCAGAGCCTCGCCAGCGAAACCCAGAGACATGGCCACCAACGGAACCAAAGTGGCCGATGGACAGATCTCCACGGAAGTCGATGCTTCAATCACCAATGACAAGCCTAAAACCTTGGTAGTAAAAGTGCAGAAGAAGAAGGCAGATCTTCCAGACCGAGACACTTGGAAAGGAAAATTTGACTTTCTTATGTCCTGTGTAGGTTATGCCATTGGCTTAGGGAATGTGTGGCGATTTCCATACCTTTGTGGCAAGAATGGTGGAGGTATGTTTGCTACTTCATTATTGCAACTCTTGATATATTTGTGTATTGGGATTCACCATATAATTATCAGTAAACCAGAACTTTGTTTTAATAGGTTTTTCATAGTTTCATAGTATGTTAAGGGGTTGGAATGGACCTTAAAGATCATCCAGTCCCAACCCCTGCTCTGGGCAGGGACACCTCCCACTATAACAGGTGCTCAAGGCTTTATCCAGCCTGGCTTTGAACACTGCCAGGATTAAGGCAGTCACAGCCTCCCTGGGCAACCTACGCCAGTGTCTTACCACCCTCACAAGGAGAAAGTTCTTCCTAATATCTAATCTAAATTTCCCCTCTTTCCATTTATCCCCATTACTCCTTGTCCTGTCACTGCAGGTCCTAACCAAGAGTCCCTCTCCAGCTTCCCTGTAGCACCCCAGCTAGAAGGTTGCTATGAGGTCTCCACACAACCTTCTGTTCTTCAGGCAATCTATACAAATTTTCATCTGTTTTGGTTTAATAGGGAGGGTTTTTTTGCTTTACACTTGTCCAAGAGGATTGGAGCCATTTTGGAGTGTGGTGCTCTGCTTTGAGGTCTGCTCTGAAGCTTATTCTAACTTTTAGTTGGCAGTTGCACTTAAAAGACCATAAAGTATTAGAGCAGAACTAAAGCATATTGGCCTCCAACCAACCCTTCAGATCCCTCCTTTTTGGACTGAGTTTTTGAGAGGGTTGCACAGGGCTCATAATACTGACTCTGAGCTCCCCATAAAAGACTGACTGCAGCTGGAAAGGAGCCAGTGCTGGTTAAAGCCTTTATGCTATCTCTGATAGATGAAGACAACAAAGTACATGCTATTTTGGATTTTAGCTTTTTACTCGAACAGAAAATATTTACATGATGAGGAGCTATGTTTTTCCCCTGATTTTCACCTCTTGGGGTAGTGGTTCAGAAATGTACATGTGCTTTCCACTAACTTTGTTGAAAAGCTGCATTTAAGAGAAGAAATCCTGTGAGTTTCTGTCCATATATAACAGAGATGGAAACAGTGAAAACCCAGTTTTGTTTTTTCCCAACATAATGGACTTTTCTTAATTCTTTTTAGGTGCATTCCTGATTCCCTATTTTCTTACTTTAATTTTTGCTGGAGTGCCACTGTTTCTTTTGGAGTGTTCCCTTGGTCAATATACATCTATAGGAGGCCTTGGAGTGTGGAAACTTGCTCCAATGTTCAAAGGTACTGTATGAATTTGAATTTTCATTTGTTTCCAAGTTGCAGAAGTTGCACAAAGTGACAGGGCAAGGATGTTTCTTGATGCCTTCATATTTTTACTGAAACCATAATTTTCTTTAGAAAACACTAATTTTCTGAGGTGTAGCTGAATAGTTTGAAACCCAAAACAGGATATTATTCATTCCCCATTTAAAATAGCCAGAGTTGGGCATTAGAATCTCAACAAACCTATTTTTGAGCTTCAAAAACTTTTAGGTCTTTTTTTTTGCAGGAACATATAAACACTGTTAAAAATAACATATTAGATCCAGAAGTTGTCTGAGCATGTATGGAACTATTCATTTGGTAAACTTCAGTATATTTGTCTGAGGTCACAGAGGTTTGTATCTCCTGTTGTTCTTTATTGAAATGCTAAAGCCAAACACTTCAAAGATGGCAATTTCATGCTGAATTGCTCAACAAAAGCTCACTCCATACTTAGGGTTTTAGCTAGTTTGAAGTTTGATTGATTGCTAGAACCTCAGGGTTTTAATATAGATTCTGCATGGACCTACAAACCTCACAAACTTGCTTTTTACCCTTCTAATCCCAAATCCTTTGACAACTCAGGGCTCCTGTGCTGACTTCTGGACCAGCAGAGGAGCAAGTTGCACATTGAGTTATAAATTACTTCACACAGCAGGACTGACAATTAGCACAGGGTGAGCTCGAAGTTTGTTTAGATTGAATTTTGTTCTGGGAACTTCAGTATTGGGAAAACGCAGGGAGATGAAATTGTTTCTCACAGAGAAGTGTTTTGCTCAAGTCACTGCTGTTGGTAGGGGTTAGCATAGACCTTGCTTTGCATCATACTGATTATTGTGAGCACGTCCTCCTGTTTAATGTCATGTGGCAACTGTCACCAGAGTGAATATTTTGAAATACCCCTGAAGTCTCCATGTGGAGAAGAAGACAAGGCATCCTCATTGTGGAGCCCTGATATCTCTTTAGTCTGACATGACATAACAGCATTGTACTGAGCATCAAGCACTGTGATCAGTGTTCTAAATGGCTGGTCTTGGAATGCTTCCTCACTTGGTGTGCATCTGCCATGAGTTCCGGTGGGACTGATGTTTCAGAGAATGAGCTGATTTAGCTCTTTTTCCTGGAAGTACAAAAAGCCAGTAAAATCTCAGCAGCAGCAGGCATGACTGCTTACTGCACCACACAGAGAACTGGATGCCAACATGACCTTTATGGATGACTGAACCATCACCCAACGAACAACCATGTTGTAATGGTACTGCTAAAATTTTAATTGAGCTTCTACAAAGATTGGTAAATGGTATCTGCTCCATATGTCGTATTTGTCCTGAACTGCAACTTTTCATACTTGTACCAACATTACTGAAAGTTTCCTTCTTTTGTTCCTTTCTGTTTTCTTTCCAGGTGTGGGACTAGCTGCTGCAGTCCTTTCCTTTTGGCTAAATATTTACTACATTGTGATTATTTCGTGGGCCATATACTACCTGTATAATTCCTTTACAACTGTAAGTGTGTGTGTCAGAAGGAGTTGGAATTGTTTGCTGAATGTAAAGCAAAGGGATATATAGAGAGCTCATTAATCTCTCTCACTGTGAAGGTCTGAGCTTAACACAAAATGCATAGAAACCTATAGGATAAGCCATTCCTTACTATAGGAAAACTATTTTGTAAAAATTCCTTTTACATTTTTTTCTCCACAAGAAACCTATCACAGAAAACTGAGGAAAATACTCTATTTCAAGAATGTCAGTGGAGAAACATAATAACAGGTTATTGTGGAGCCACAGGCAGCTCTTTCTTGCCAATTTGTTTACATTTCCTCATCTTAATCTGCAAAGCCACAGCTCTTTCATCTGTACCCTTTTAGTTTCACCCATTACCTGTCTGTGCCATTTAATCACCAGCATATCTGCATTCTCCTTTGCTTACCTGCCAGGCAGCTGTAAGCCATGCGCAGGCTTTGGACTTCTTGTCCTGGCACTGCTAACAAGATCACCAGGACCCCTTTGTGCCTCTAGGCCAGTCATTTCCCCAAGAAAACTTCTAGTGTATAATTAGTGATTTGTTCTGTTCCATAGCAGCCACCCAAACATTAGCTCTTTGGGAAATAGTAGCATTGCAATGTTTTAATAGTGGAGGGGTTTATGCAAGAAATCCCCATGGAATGGAAGGTCTATGATTTGATTAGCTCTGAACTTCCATTCATTGTTATTTTTGCTTTGTTTTCTTTCCTGTTTACTTTATTTTTAGCTGCCTTTTTTTTCCCCTCAAGGGTGATTCATCAGCTGAGTAAGTCTGGTCTGATTTGTGGGGTTTGGCCATCTGAGGAAGGATTCTTACATAAGTCTCAATAATTAATGCATCACTGTTCAATTGTCTCTTCTACAGAATTTGTTCATGCTTGCTTGTTCTTGGCTTTAAAGGATTGTTCCTTGACCAAATTTGCATTAATTACTGTCTGGGAGTGACATGACCATTTCTTCTTTGTTATCCTCAGAATTGTTATTGATGTGAAAGTTCAGTCAGAGTCTGGAAGTGGTGTGCTGGCCCATGTTAAATGAATATTGACTTCTGATTCCCTTGAAGCCTCTCATCCTTGTATATAAAGCATGCAATACACTGAGACAATATTTCTGGAAGAGGATTTTTCCAAGAATTGCCATCGCAAGAATATCTAAGTTGTACATAAATGAGGTTGATTCTGATAGATATCATATGGAAACAGGCTCTGCTTCTCAGAACCTCTGAGAGACACAACAGACACATGCAGAAAATGCTGCAGAAAATAGAAAGTTTACTTTTCCCTAATTATCCTCTGACCTGAGGAGAAAATTAAAATCTCTGATCAATAATCACCACACTTTTATTACCTCTTGAGCAACAAGAGGTAACAGGACCTCCAGGAGGTCTTTTCTGCTGTTTCAATATTGTCTCATGCTGAGAGGCTACCAGACTCCTGAGCATTTGGGCTGATATGTTAAGGAAAGGAAGAAATGTCTTCATATCTGACTCACACAACTGATATGAAGTCAAATAACTTCTGTGTCAGACACACACCCCAGGGAGAGCAGTGAGCTGCAGAGCTCAAGGTGTGTTAGTTCTCCACTCAACTGTCATTTCCAGTTAAGAGGTAATGCTTCCTTCAAAAGAGTTTGACTTTAGAATTTTCTTTCTCAAACAGACTCTTCCTTGGAAACACTGTGAGAACCCATGGAACACCGACCACTGCTTCTCCAACTATAGCTTAGCAAACACCACCAACATGACAAGTGCCGTGATGGAATTCTGGGAGTAAGCTGATCATTTTTCTCTGTCTCATCCCTGTGCATGTGCAAGGATCAGCCCATTCTTGCTGATACACTGTCTTCTGACTTCCTTGCCAAATACTCCATTCTGTTGGCTTATTCCAGACGCAACATGCACCAAATGACTGATGGATTGGAAAAACCAGGGCAAATCCGATGGCCACTAGCGATTACTCTAGCAATTGCCTGGATTCTGGTGTATTTTTGTATCTGGAAGGGGGTAGGCTGGACTGGAAAGGTAAGATTAAAAAGTACTGTAAATACCTTTCAATTAAAAATGCCCATTTTACTCAAATATTCTGAAAATTCTTGAGGCAAGAGGCACTGGGGAGAGTTTTGCTGGAATAGCTCTGCAAAGCATTTAATTTCTGTCATGTGGAATTGCTACAGCCCCATGTTTTTTGAAAAAGCCCCTCTGTAGCTAGGTCTGACCACAGTCTTAGCTGCTGTGTTCACTTACAGACTTCTTAGCTTTGTTGGGTATAAAATTGGCTAAAATCATCTGCTTGTTCCTGAGATGAATATCCTAGTTTGGATAGCAATAGTGTGAGGATGCAGTGTTTTGGCTTCAGCAAGAAGCATTTATTGCACAGCTCTTGCTGGACTTGGATGTGTAAGTGCTGGAGCTGCACTGGATGGAAGAGCTACTCCCTCTTTCCTCATGCTGGATGAGAGCCATAGGAGGTTCTGGCCACCAGCCTGCCTGCACACTGGGTCTTGGGGTCGGGCAATTATACTATTGACAGACATTTCTCCAGGAGTGAAAGGGCAGCAGCATCTGGCTTTTCCCTCTCCCTAAAATTGCAGGAAGAAATCTCAGTGAACAGAAAACCCACAGCCTTAAGGCTTGGTGGCAACTGAAGGGTTGGGTTAGAAGACCTCAGGTCTGGTGCAGAGGACTAGATGAGCTCAGACCAACCATTTTATTTATCCTATCTGCAAAGAAGGTGGCAAAAAGAGGGCTGACTTTGTTTGGAGTCTGACTTCAGAGTGGGCTTTTTACAGGGCCTTTGAAAAGGCAGGAGTATCCTGTGTGTATACTAACACAGATGAGAGTATGAAAAATACCAGAGCAGCTGCCTGAGAGGTGGAGAAATGAACTGACAGATGCTGTTCTCTGAGCAGGGTTCAGGTGCCATGAACTTTGTGCTTTTGGGACTTCCCCTTGATGAATGAAAAAAAAAAAAAAAGAAAGGAGAGAGAAGTGTGAGCTCCTGGTGTGAAAATATCCTGGTCCACTATATCCCACCTTCAGGACAACAGACAACAGCCACCTGCCTGTAGACACGGTGTTTAGGGAATCCTAAAGCAGGCACTCCCCTTCCCACACCAAGCTTTTGCATGGATAAATGCTTCAGTTTTAGGAGTCAACCTCAGTTGCTGCTGCAGTATTTTCAGGGAGCAGATGTATTTCTGATGTGTTATCAAGCACAGATCATTCTTCCTTCCACACTTACCATGTCTTGTTTCTTCACATCAGGTGGTATATTTCTCTGCTACTTATCCCTATGTCATGCTGCTTATCTTGTTCTTCCGTGGTGTAACACTGCCTGGAGCAAAGGAAGGCATTTTATTCTATATAACTCCCAACTTCAGTAAGCTTTCAGACTCTGAGGTAAATATTCACTCCTTGTAAACCAAAGTTTCACTACAAACTGTTCCACTTTCAGACCTCTGACCTGCTCCTCAAGTGCAGAAAGAGATTTTAAAAACCTTTATTTCCTGCAATCAGGTTTGGCTGGATGCTGCCACACAGATTTTCTTCTCCTATGGGTTGGGTCTTGGTTCACTGATTGCCCTTGGAAGTTACAACCCTTTCCACAATAATGTTTACAGGTAAGCAGATGCCTGCACATGCTGCAGTGGCACTTGCCTGTCTCAGCTGAGCTGGATTCTGGCTTCCTCTGTACCAGATCATTGAAATAAAGTGTAGGCTCAGATCTGAATATTAAGTGTTATTTATACCTGACTAGGGATGAGATGTATAACTGCATTTACATTAATAGGAGAGACAGTATGAATTGCCCAGCATGAAATGGAGCCCAAACTGTGTGCTCCTAAATCATGAAATATTTTCACAGGAGGAAAGGGAATATACTGATGAACAGTAGCTTTGCTTTACCTGCTGCTTAAAGCACCTTACCTTTATTTCAGGGACTCCATCATAGTGTGCTGCATAAACTCATGCACAAGCATGTTTGCTGGCTTTGTCATCTTCTCCATTGTTGGATTCATGGCTAATGTCACCAAGAGGCCTATTGCAGATGTTGCAGCATCAGGTATCCAATATACTCTTCTCTAAGCTGTGCACTGGCATCAGTTATTTTTTGTTTGCACATTGTCCCCAGCTGTAATTGTTCACAGTCCCTCCCTCAAAGAATTCCTCAGCTCCCTGTCCCTTCAGTCACCCTTACTGACTGCCAAGAGGACAGCTTTGCTCCAAACCTCTCCAGGCAGCACCAGCAAGATCACTTCGTGTGGAGCTGCCTGCCTGGTGCTCTCAGGCCTGTGGAGTGGTCAGCCAGAGTCATCCTGGGCTGACACAAGGAATGCAATCAACACAGCTTACAGGAAATGTGTTTACATGAGGTGGCAGCACAGTTTGCTGCTTCAGCTCTTAGTTCTGACATCAGATTCTGAGCCTTTTGCTACTGGATTCTTAAAAGCAAACTGGAGGGAGGAATGGTGGTTGTTATGGTTTGGGAGCTGCTATTTTCCAATTCTGTTAGGTATTTAAATTCCTTTTACTGTTTCCTGAAGTTAAGCCCTTTGAGGCAGAGTCATTTCTCACCTGTTCAGACCTAAAGCTATTTTATGGGGCCCTTTATTATGAAACTCACTATATTTAGGGCAGTGAGATGTCCATGGAAGAATTATGCTATTCTTTGCCATTTCTTGTCTGTCTTCCAGATGAAAAAGCTTAAAGCAGCAGAGCAGATGGTTGCACTAACCCAGCTGGTGTACCAGATACTCACTTAGCAGTTCTGGCCACAGGGAGGGATCTGATAACTGAAAGCTTGGTTGGAAGTCACTGATGGACAAAACATGTCCTAACTATAGTAGCAAATATATCTCAATAGTGAAATATTTCCTTAGTTAGAAAAGTAGAAAATTTAAGCCCTAAAAATAGTCTTCAGTAAACTATGCACACAAAGAATTTAGGTACAAAATTATGATGGCATATACTGTTATCAAAAAATGCCCTGGGAAGTCAGTGGTGTGTGAAATAAGTTTCTTGGACTTATGTATTTGGTACAGATTAGGTAGATAAGGGCTACACCTGCAAACAGAATAATATTTTTATATCATATTAAGCTCCTAAGTACATTTGAAGGTACTTAAGATAATAGACTTCTGAAAGATGTCCATGACCTCCTGTGGCCACTAAATGCAAAGGACATTTAAAAATTTGACCTTTTATTTAAGGTTTCTATTTCTCCTAGCAAGCTCAGAAACTGATGCTAGATTTAGCACCAACCATGAGATATGTTGTTTTGCCATCTTGTATACAGCTTTGTAAAACAAACAATATTATTAAAAGCTGTGGCTGCATTTTGGTGGAATGTGTAGCAATATTTATCTGAAGTGTATTTTGCCTTTAGCACTGCCATTTGGGAGGTTTTCCAGTCACATCTGCTCTTGCTGGCAAATATTTGTTTCAATTACTTACTGCACTAACTTTGACAATACAGGTGCTAATGCCAGTCCTTGCTCCACTGCTTTGAGAGCTGTGTATGCCCAAGCACATATCACAGACAGACTTCTAATGAAAACTGAAAAATCAAAGACCCTCCTTAGGAGAGGCACACAAATTCTATTTCTGTGACTGCTTAGTTTGCCTCAGGCTTCCCTCTTAACCTGACATCAGCTGCTTCCAGCCATGCTATGAGAGCAAAAAGAACTCCTTTTTAACTAAGAATTTGTATTCTCCTTCCAACACTATGCACCCCCTCAGCAGTCAGTAGGAACACAGATGTAAAGGTTTGCCTGTCCACAAATACACAGTTTATTAAAATGTGTATTTTAAGATAAATATGGAATGGAAGAGCAAATGGGAATACTATCAATGCTGGAAAGAGTCTTCTCCATTGCTGAGCTGTCTTTGTTTCTCTTCTGAACTACCTGGTGCAAAGCAGAAGATTGCAGCCATCAATAACTGCTTGAGGGGAGAGATAGCTGCTCCGTACCTGAAGATGTAATCCTAGCCCAGGATAACATTCCCTGCCTTTGCTATACAAAGGTGTCTCTCAGGAGCAGCTTCTGAACTGCATCTAGCATGCTGGTTGGTTGGTTTGGGAGTTTTGGGGATGTTGTGTTGTTTTGGTTGGTTCATTTTAAAAGCAAGGTCCATGCACTGCCCTCCTGGCCAGTGAACACTGCTCAGCTGAAATCCCTGGTCAGATGCTGCATCCATGGCTGAGCCATCCAGATAAACCTCAATCCTGTCATCAACAGGAGTGAAGAATCACAGCACCAGTGCAGCACACTGACATTTTCTCTCCTGTTTCTCCTACCAGGCCCTGGACTGGCATTTCTGGCTTATCCAGAAGCAGTGACACAGTTACCAATTTCTCCTTTGTGGGCAATACTGTTCTTCTCCATGTTGCTCATGCTTGGAATTGACAGTCAGGTAAAACTGGTGTGAAAATGACTAACCAAGACAAATTTTCTGCAACTCTGTGGTACAAGGTTGGCCTCTCCCTGTGCACTCTGCACTGCCAGCTGCTAGTGGTTTCTGCAATAATCAGATCAAGAGCAGGAGGTACTAAGCAAAGACTAAAGTTCAAGGACCCTGAGACAGTAAAAAACTGATGCTAAGACACTTGTGCTTTTTAATGAACTGTCGGAAGCATGTGTAAAATGGGCAGAAAAATTATTCTGCAGGCAAAAGGAACTTTTCTTTGAAATATTGACTGTTAAATCACAATATTTAAATACCTTTGCAATGTTCAGCTATGTAGGAGACACTGGGATATAGTTTACAAGCTTTAGATGCCACAAATATTTCTGAAAGGTGATTTTGGAACTTACCACTGCAGGAAAAGATGTAGCATACATTTCAGTTCAAATATATAAATGTCAGAACCAAATTCAGGAGGCAGTGGGATCGCTGCTGAGGACATTGTGTGTCTTAGTGTGCTCTGAAATCACTTCCCAGTGGTTCACTACTGTATTGGTTCAGGCCTTAGCTAAGCTATAGATGGTATCTGACAACTGAAAGTGAATGGGAAGGCACAACCTAGGGGCTTTGCAAATCCAAATAAGATATTCTCCAGAGTTACCCTCTAGATTAAATAATTGAATAATCAAATAATTAAGTCATGCCATCATCAAAGGATGTTTATTGTGACATGAGCAACAAAGCACACAGCAAAGATAAAACCCTTTAGAAAGGACTATGTCCAACAAAAGCATTTGTTAATCAGTACCAATTTTAATACAGATACAAACCACACTGTAAGCACTGAGGAGAACACCCTGTCTCATTTTGCAAAGCATACTCTGAGGACTTTGCCCAGGAAGTCCTTCCTGCCTGCTGAAATCTGTCATCAGTATGTCACTGATCACTGGCAGATGAGTTAACCTGCCTGCAATCAGCTGCAGTTGGCAAACCAGCACCTCCCAGTTAGCAGCAGCACATAAAGCCTTCACAGAACATAAAGCAATACTGGATTTACTGGCTTAGCACTGTGCTAGTCTTTCAGTAGAGAAAATCCATCATTTTCTATAAATCCAAGTTGACTTCAGCCTGTGAACCAAAACACAAAAAGACCAAGAGGGCATTTTATCCTGTGACATGAAAGGAAGCTGAAAATTTATGTATTCTCTTTCTTTGTTTTTCAATGAGCTTCAGGCTTGACATTAAAACCTATTGCTCAATCTGGGGGAAACTACTGTGAAATTAATTGGGTCAAAAATATTCTTGAAAGAACCTGTCTCTAGGCAACTAACAGCTGAGGAAGGTAGTCTAATAATATTAAAAAGAATCTGTCATGCTATCTTCATATTCTGTCTGTCAGTGACACATTTCATACACTGTAATTTACAGGAGCTGTAACCATTGGTTGAATTCTGATTGCACTGCTGAAAATTAATAAAACTTTACATACATTCTGATTTTCACTATTTCAGCCATCATAATGGTAACATTTATCTGAATATATACCTACAGAACAACTGTGAAGTGTGGCTGAGTTTTCCGTTTGGAGGACACATCCTCAGCAAAATGCTTCTCTGCAGATACAAAAAGTATTTATTA
>NW_008691042.1:56809-60505 GCF_000695815.1 Acanthisitta chloris | reverse complement strand
GATTAGACTTTCTGTGTCTGTTGGCTTTCTTGCATGAGTAAATCACAGAAAGGAGAGGTGTACGTTTTCGTAGGATGAAGGGATCAAAGCCCCCAACTGTGGGTGTATTGTCATTAGCACAAGGAGCACTCTCTGTTCACAGAGCATAGACTGTAGTTCATAGTTTGGAATTCTGAGTGTTTTTCAAGCCGGAAATCATTTTGCACAGATCCTTTTAGACAGAAACAAGGATACTCAGGAGCATTGCTTCCACCGAAGTCAAGAGAATTTTCAGTTATCATTGAATGGATGGAGCCTTAGGCCAGTGATGGTACAATTGAACATTCCTCCCCTTTGAACACTCCCAGGGCTTTGCATTGTGTTTTGTGTCTAACTTCACTTGCAGTTCTGCACTGTGGAAGGATTCATCACAGCTTTGGTGGACGAATTTCCGAGGTTACTGCGCAATCGGAGAGAAATCTTCATTGCCGTTGTGTGCATTGTGTCCTATCTGATAGGGCTGTCCAACATCACTCAGGTATGTGCTGGGGAAGAGGCTGCTCTGGGCTGACATGCAGCAGCTGTTTTGTTTTTCCCTCCCCCCAATCCAACCAGGAGCCACTGCAAACCACTGAATTGCAGGGCTCTACCCTCCACACTATACACAGACTTCAGGTAGCAGAGATGTGAGTGTCAAGTGCCTGTGGTCCATGGCTGCAGTGTGTCCTGCTGCACATCTCCACAGTCTGTCTTGCACTCCAAAAAGTGGCAGCTAGGGAGGGTGATACTGCTTCTAGACTGCAAAGTATTTGAGGGGTACGTTTGAATTATTAAACAAAAAGCAGTAAAGTGAAATTAAAGCACTCGGTTGAATTCTAGCAGCAGTCTGGTTTTTGTCAGTGCTGACCTCAAGCCTAGTAAGATTTGTAACCCATTCACTTTAATTAATTTACATTAGTATGTCCCTAACCTATTGCCACTGTTAGTTTGCAGCTTGCATTTTAATCTGTCTTGAAATTGGAGTCCTTACTTTATACTTAATGCTTCCTTCTTGTATGTTTTAGGGTGGAATCTATGTGTTTAAGCTTTTTGACTACTACTCTGCCAGTGGAATGAGTCTCTTGTTCCTTGTATTCTTTGAGTGCATCTCGATATCCTGGTGCTATGGTAAACAACATGTTTTATTTTTTCCATAAGTTTTGCACATCATAAAGATACTCCTTCTGATCTCTTGGTTTGTACATGCAAATGCTGAGGGTGGAACTGAAACTGGCCTTGGTTTCTGTTCATGTAATTCCACTGGGGACTCCAAGTTGGCCTGTGGAAGGTACTGCTGCCTCTTTAAAACCTTACCTGTAGGCCTGGAAGTCATTGGGTGATAACTGTTTCAGGAATACTAAACAGGTGATATCTCATCTCTTTTCCTATCCCACTTCCTTGGAAAGCCTAGATCTTCAGAGGTGTTAGGTACTGCTGTTCTCAGCATACTGCCTTAGGGTTTTGGGACTTTGTAGAGGCTTGTGCCCAGAAAGGACTCTGTCACTCCAGGATCTTGCAGTGAGAGCCAAGCTCCTTGGTCCGACAGGGCATAATTGCCCCAAATATCCAGAAGCCTGGATTGGCAAACTCTGGCTGTAAAGATTAATGAATCTATGCCACATTCTTGCCAGAGTATTCGTGTATGTGACCTTAGTGCTGTGTTGGCTCAGCCAAGAAACTACTCCCACCATCACCAAGGCACTTCAGTTTATGTTACACAACTGATTCACAGCTAGATAACTGGAGTCTTCCTGCTGGCCTTTAATGGGCTGGAGAGGCTGGAACAGCATTTTATCTGGGAGAGGTACTGCCAGTGAATCCAGCAAGTCAAATGGAAAAATACAGCAGCTATGTAATGAAGAAATGTGTGATAGACAGAGCTTTGGGAGGCTGATGGAGGTCTGGTAGGTAAGGGCAGCAGCAGCAGGAGGGCTACTCTGGTTTCATGTCCACTTCTCATGTACATGGTGTGCACTGGAGTGAAGCTGGTTAATGCCAGGATGGGGTGGGTTTTTTTATAATTTAACTTGCAAAAATACCATCTAAATTTCTCATTCTAATAAGACTTAGAGTTGAAATTAACCAAGGATGTTTTTTGCATCTGACCTTCTCTTGCACAGACTTCCTCAGTCTTCTCATGGGAATAAGTTTGCTAGTCTCTAATTAATTAATTATAATGTGGAAAAATGAGAGCAAATGATTTTTGAATTTGCACAGTTTTTCCCATTTCATATAGGTGAAAAGTTAAGTTGGGATCTGTGCAGAGCTTCCAAATGTACGTCATCATTTATGACAGTGTCTCAGAACCACTGAGCTTTCAGTCGAGTCAATTACCTGATATGTTTCTGTAGTCTTTCTTATTTTTATATTTAGGTGTTAACAGATTTTATGACAACATCCAAGAGATGGTGGGATACAGACCCTGCATCTGGTGGAAACTCTGCTGGTCGTTTTTCACTCCTATCATTGTGGCAGTAAGGAACAAACTTTTATTATATGGTTCAAAGGATGTAAATGAGGCGACCTGTGTACTACAGCGTTGTCATTTCCACCCCCACAGGTTCATATTAATTCTGACCTTCCTTTTTTAAGGATTTGAGCAATGCCATTGAAGGCAATAAGCAAAAAACCTAGTGTCAGTAGAGGAAACTTGTGCCCTAAGAAAAGGAGCCAAGATTTGTATTAAACCCCTGGAAATGGTAACTGGCCAAGAGTTTGATTGGCAGATAAAGAAAACTGTAAGAAACAAGTTTTGACCATTTCTTGTATTCTTAGATAGAATTAGCAATCTCTAAAGTCCAAATGTTCCATAGACAGAAAAATATCCATGTTCTGTAAACTGAATTTCTTCACAGGTACTTGTTCTGGTGACAGAGGAGGGGAATAAATGGATGTTGTTCTCTCATGGGATTCTGTGGCATGTAGTAACCACTTTATACTACATTACTACTGGGCTTTCTGGCAAAGTTTGCAAGGAATTTGTGCATTGGAAACCATAGGAGAGTCTTTTCCTGATTCTAACCTTTATCCAGTTAAGCCCATGAGATAATAAGCAAAGAAATGCAAATTTACTGCACATAATATAGTACCCCAGATGATAAATAAAACACTAATCAAGCAGCCACTATTACACATGACACAGTACTTGTCACTCCCTGACACTTCTCTGCCAGTCCAATACAGGTAGCTATACAAAAGCAAACAAGGAGCACTAAAGAGACACAGAAACATGTTTATGTTGAGGGTTCCTTGAGCCATCTCTACCCAGATGAAGGCAGCTTTCATTTTTCTAAACACAAGTGTTCAGGAAAGCAAAAGAAATGCCTTTGGTCTGTTTTAGTGTTCCAGTAGGAAGATGACCAAACTCTGTATGTAAAACTTCTCCAATTTCTCCTCTCTTGTAAAGTCTGCAGCAGAATTTGTTGTCCAGTGCAGAGTCTGATGATGTGCTGATAAAATCTGCCTCTGCATTCCTCTGGGAATATATTCTGCACAAGGCATCAGCCTGTGATCAGGATGAGCTTCCTTCTCTCCTGGATCAGTTTAAGCAGGTTTCCCTGATGCAGGCTGGGATTTGAGACAGGCCAGGATAGTTTGCAACAACACAAAAGTTTGAAACAACACAAAAGCAACCCATGAGTTCTGCTGCTCAGGGGCACAGTGTCCATGTGTATGAAG
>NW_008691042.1:40301-56757 GCF_000695815.1 Acanthisitta chloris | reverse complement strand
TGAGGAATTTACCAGTGTCAGTGGCTTCCCTAGCAGCATACCTGGATAATCTGAGGTGCATGTTAATGAGGTGCAGGAAAATATAGTGTTAATGTGAAACAGTCATTTTGGTAAGAAGCTTCTCAGGGAAACTCCAGAAAAACTCTTGAAACCAGAACACTCTGGGAATCCCATACAAATCTTCCTTTGTGCTGTGTTTTGCAGGGAGTGTTTATCTTCAGTGCTGTCCAAATGACTCCCCTCACGATGGGAAGTTATGTTTTCCCTAAATGGGGCCAAGGGGTTGGCTGGTTCATGGCTTTGTCTTCTATGGTGCTGATACCAGGCTACATGGCATATATGTTTCTAACCCTGAAAGGCTCCTTAAAACAGGTAAGTCTCTCTTTCCTGACCATCTTGAGACCTGTGCACACTGATCAAAGACTGTTGGGCAGTTCCTTTCTGCTATATATATCCTCACTTGCTTAGCCAAGTTATCTTGCACTGAGCTGAAAAGCATAAAAACAAGTACCAACTAGAGAAAAGACAAGAGTGTCTATACCATCTGTTGTTAAACATAATTCCCCACATTACATGTGGTCCTTATCTCTGGCTCTGACAGCTGCAATAACTTTGCATTCCAGCTCCTTACACCTAGAAGACAAAGTAGCAGTTTACAGAATATGTAAATTTGCCCTTATGAATGCAAGACATCCTGTCATGTATCAAGGCAGGGGATGCTCTGGGGAACTGGAATCCAACTCTTAGGACTAATCCACATAACTCTTGGTTTGTCTGAGTTTGCTCAGTGACTCTACTTAGCATCTCCCTGTGATGTGATCAAAGACAAGCTTCTGTTCTGCACTACACCTGTTCTGAGTTCCCCCTGCTGCCTTGCTTTGCTGCAGCTGGCAGAAAGGACATGAAAAATCCTGAGAGCACTTCCCTTCAGTCTTTATTAAAGGGATTTCTGGGAACAGTTACTTCATGAAGAACATTAGAGGCCTAACGTGCACACAGCCTCTCCCTGATTTCTCATTCCATTTGCTGAAAGAAGATGACACTTCCCATGTAAGAGAGGCTTGAGTCAGGTTTAAGGTCCTCAGAGACTGCTGCAAAAGGAATGAAGAATCTTGATAAGGTTATTGACCCTCATACTGCTCAGTGACCACCTGCAATCACCATACCTAGTATTTTTTAATCTGGGTACATCCTCAGTTTTTCCTCTCCAGCTCATGCTATGCATAACAGCCCAAGTACTGAAACACACATCCCTCCCTCTGTGATTGTGGGAACCAAAGACTGTCAAAATGAATTTGTCAGAATTTCTGGATAATTCTAAAATCAGCTGACAGAGCCATCTTTGCACAGAGCCAGATGATCTTAAGCAGAATTGACGAGTAATGTCTCATGAAATGCTCAGATCTTGATCCAAATATTTGTCTTCAGCAAATTTTAAAAGACTCAGTGAGGCTTCAAAGAAGTCTACAAAAAAACTTTTTTTTTTTATTTCCCCTGCCAGTTCTTAGCTCCTATGTTTTGAATATCTTTCCCTCGCTCTTACAGAAACATTGACGTACAAGTGGAGAACTGTTGCTCTAAAACACAGCTGCTGCTTGGGCAGAGTTGTATAAGAACACAGCAAAAGTTCCTCATCTCAGTCTTGCTGTGGATTAAAGTCTCATTTTTGAAAGCATTGACAAATGATCATTAGGCAGTGAGAGGAACGTGCACCAGTGACAGGCTCCGAGGATCCAAACTGGGTTCTCTGTTGCAATCAAACATGAGTTGAGCAGAGAAGCTTCAGGAATGAAGAGCACAAAAGAACAAGGAAAGACAGAACAGAAATAATCTTAAATACAAGTTTGCTTTGCCTGTTGTATTCTTGGAGGTGATAACTCCCAGAAGCTGCAGCCAATACTCTCTAGTTCCTTCTGTTCTCTGCGGAGATGACCCTGAGGCCTGACTTGCAGCCTCTGTGCTTGACCTGTGGGCTCACAGGAGAGTCTCTCCTCATTTCTCTTCCCTAGGCATTCTCCCTCATTAATGCCTGCTGACATCTAACATTTTACATGATGGAGTCTATTAGCTCCTGCTGCCTTGTTCAGAACGGAGCCAAAACTCTGGTTAGCAGTGGCTCACTGCTGGTTTGTCCCTGGGGAGATCGGCAGGTATGGGCTTAGTTCTAAGGCCTTGACAAAAGGGTTTAGGATTGACCCTAAACAAAACAAAAACCCAAAAAGTAAGCTTAGAATCAGGTTTTTTGCTACCTCACATTTATTGTTGTCCTTTAAACAGCGCATCCAAGTGATGATTCAGCCAAGTGAAGACATCACTCACCCTGAGAACGGGCCAGACCAGGCTCAACAGAGCAACTCTGCTAACAAAGAAGCTTACATCTAAACTTCTCTATTGTAAAAGTACCACTCCTACTCCAGAAAAACAAAAAATATGGTTGAATATGACCACAAATTTATGTCTGAGAATATAATTACCTACCTCTAGTGGCAAAAAAAAAAAAAAAAAGAAAAAAAATAAGAAAAAAAAAAGAAAAAAGGTCATCTCCACTCCAAGGGAATCGCCAGGGCTTCGATCCGGCCGGCGCGCCAGCTCACGTGTTGACAGTGTTTTGTGTTCTCCAGCAATCCACAGACTGTTAATGTTTTTATCCTTCCACAATAATAGTTGCATATCTTGGAATTTGTAAATTGATGTGCCAAGACCTTTTTAATCTACCTTTTAGCACGACTATTTGAAGTTTTGTGCTGCTGATTTTTAGTAGTTTATCACTATTTCTTACCGCTGAATCCCAAGACTGTTATTTCTGACTTTGCAGGAGTAAAATTAAGTTTGGAATTGTTTTGTACAAAAGAATGAAGCATTTTGTAAACAAGTGATTTCCAGTGAAAAAGTCTGCCCTTAAAATTTGTTCCAGCTGAGGCCATTTGAGGGGTAAGAGCCTTCCTTCAATTAACAGCAGCCACAGCCTTTACAAACATTCCTAGTGCAAACTGAGTGTGCTGTGGCCGTGCAGCACAGGCTGCTGTGCACACTGGCTCTGCTCTGCCTTTCAGGGTGACTTGCACATCAAGTCATAAATTTCTTTAAAAATACATCTAGTGTTTTTTATCAAACAAAGATCTCTGTGAATCACTGCCACACGAATCGCAGGTCTTAGGGGCATAAATATGACTTTTAACTTTTTTAGCACAGTAATATCCAAGAGCTCTTACAGATTCCCAGGAGTAATATGCGAAGGAGTTGCAATTGAAGCTCTGAGTGCTTGAGCTTTTCTTATTCTATGATTATTCTACTATTATTGCATTGCCACCAAAATAGAAACCAAAACAATGGTTTAAAGAAGGAAGCTAAGGGTTCCAAAACAATGGTTTAAAGAAGGAAGCTTAAGGATGGAAGCTTCTCCCTGTAAATTCTAATTTAGGGTTCGATTCCCACCCATTTCTTTTTAATCTGTTAGAGGACTTCAACAGTTCCTAATAAGCAAATTACGAACGATGGATCGTTAGCACTTTGAGAACAGTTATATTTTGTTTCCACATGATTGGTGGTGATGAAGGCAGGAGGCAAAGCTATTTCAATCCGATGCAATCGCACTCTGGGCTCCGTCTGCATTGGCCACACAGGCAGAGAGCCCAGCCAGCCCCTGGAAGCTGTCCCTGTGTGGGGAATGCAGCGCTAGCCCCGGATGGCATTTCTCGTTTGGCAGCTATATGACAGACACGGAGGATTATGGTGAGTGCAGTAGCTGATGTTTGATTGTAAATGACTGTGACAGAACTGTGCAATGAAACATGCTTCTCAGCAACTTTTTGTGCACCGTACAATGTTAGATAGCACAATTTATGTAGAACTACTACGTGAAAAACATGTTACCTGTGAATGTTGGGTTTTTTGTTGTTTTTGTCTGAAGGTGACAAACATGTTCTTGCAATAAGGTATTATTCTCAGAATGTCAAGCACATTATGTAGAAATAATATATATATAATACACATGTATTTCAAACTACATCATAAAATCTCAGAGTATGTTTGGTAGATTCTAAACTGTTTCATACCTAGATCAATTGTAAATTACTACAAGATCTAAGCTACATCCTAAATGGCCATAGCTGAGATGCAAACGTCCTGTAAGTCTTTGGGATTTAGAGGAACCCCTACATCCTACACAGACATTACACATGATACATGCACATCCTAACTGTGAATTTCATTAGACTAAGGATAAAAATTCCAACTTTCTCTTTATTGTTTAATGTACTCAAGTCCCATGTTGTTCTAAGAAAAATGCAGTATTTAATGTTTGATTGTAAACAATTATGACAGATGTTTGACAGACCTGCTCTTTAGCAAAAAGCTGTACAAACGTATCACATAGCACAAACTAGTGTTGTAGAACTACTGTGTGTAAACTGTGAATAGCTGTATCTTTTTTGTAGTACTTGCCCTGAAAAGAAGATTATGTATGATCATATATGCTTTTTGCAATAAGGAAATATCTGAACACCAAGCAAATCTATCTCTATATAAAATATATATGTAATATATACATATTCAAAAATATATACAGAGCCTGTTTAAAAGAGTACAGTATTATTTAGTAAATTGCAACCTGTTCTATGGACCAAATGTAAAATATTTATAAATTAAGATGCATTTTAAATGTCTATAAACAGTGTCATAATTAAAGCACGATTGTTATGTAAGTTTCCAAGAGTTTAGAGGAAAAAGAATAAAGGTTATATTATACATTAAATTCTGAATTTTGCAGTCGTTCATTGGCCAAACCCTTTGTGTGTTATTTTCTATGAAGCAAGTTCCAAATGTGTCATATATATGAAAATAGCCTTTTAATATGTGTATCCCACTTGTGATGTGTGCATTTAACCCATGCTATTGCTATGATGTAATTAGGATGGGCATACTTTAAGCAGGGAGCTTAAAAGGTGACAGGTAATAGCCCTTCCTGGCATGCTGCTGCTTTAGTTCTCCTGTGGGAAGATGCCAGACCAGGCTCTGTAGCAGCCCTGGGAAAAAAACTGGATTTGGAAATGGCCATTCCTCAGGTCACTTCTGCTGCTGTTTTGGCCTGTGACCTGCAGCAGCTGCCACCCCTGATCTCTGAGCCATCTCAGGCTGAAGCCAACAGGCTGGTGAGCCAGCAGCTGGATACAGCACAGGCAGAGGAGCCATTCCTACAAACCAGTCCTTGGTCCCTGTGTCAGCTGCCATGGCAGGGGAGAAGACGTGGACAAGCTGTACAGCTGCGCCTGCGCAACGCTGCGGAGGGGCTGCTGCTCCTGGGCTCCCAACGTCATTAGCTAACTGTGAAACTGGAGGGAAAGAGTCTAAGCAATTTAGAGAACCTGATTAGAGCTGAAAATGCTCCTGATAGAGGCGTCTAAAATCATAGACTTCAACTCCAAACTGCTGAGCTTAGAGAGGAGCACTCGGGGGGTGTGCGAGTACACGGCGAGGGCAGAGCTGCCTCCTGCTTCCCAACAGGCTGGGGAGGAAGGGCAGCTGCAGGGAGGGGAGGTCACAGATTGTTCTGGAACCTGGGGAAGGAGCAAATTCCATGCTTTTGAAATACAGAGGAAAACGTGAGCCGTGTTTGCCGTTTGGTTCATGGGCACTATGTGCTATGGCCGTGGCCCACTGCTGTCTCGGTGCACGGGGAGGGCAAGGCTGAGGGTGCAGCTGGGAGCAGGAGCTGTGCTGTTAGTGCTGGGTGGGTGGGCAGGTGGCAGGGCGAGGGGCAACAGAGGCTGAGGAGAAGGAACCTAGTTGAAGGATATTGCGTTAGTGCTGTGATATTTTCATGGTCTCCTGGAGGAATTTTCTCTTGCCATGCTGCAGAAATCCCAACAGCAATTCAACAAGAAAAATGCAAATAAGGTCACTTCTCCCCTACAGGACTGCAGGATGCCCTGAGAGAAATCCATGTCCTTGCTCGTCAGGAGTATTAGTTCAGCTACATGTGCTTATATTCTAAAATAACACTGTGTTGCTTTTGGGTTTTTTTTGTTTGTTTTAAGCCTGATTATTTCTGTTTTGTTCTGCTCAGGCCACAAGAGCATTACAATTAACTATTAAAATTGCTCAGCTCCCACTGTTGGCTGGTTCTTGGGGGCTGTCACCCAAGGGCAGGGAAAGCTCATGCTTCCTGTGGCCTGGCAGTGAGCACAGGGCAGCAGCTCCTGCCTGCCAACACCCCTACATGGCCATCCCCTCATCTGGCAGCTCCACTGAGCCCAGCAGGGAGCAGCAAAAAGGGGCTGCACTGAACCATTGGGACATTCACATCCTGATCCCTTCCACTTCAGGATGGATTCACTTTGCTCTGATGAAGAGGAGTCCACAAGCCATTGTACAACCACCTACAAACACCCAGACAGACAGTGAATACAGCAACACAATAGCCTAATTTCCCAGGAACCTGAATGGATCAGCTCAGAGCTGCAGGCCAGCTGGAGCTGCTACCCTTACCTTAGTGTGTGTGCCTCTGCCAAAGCACCACAATTACCCAGTTCCACTCATCAGAGCAGGAAGGAAGGCACTAGGCTTTAGATTCTAAAGGTTCTTTTTACTCCCTTCCCCTTCTTTCCCAGTTCTCACACTGCTCAGGATGTTTAAAATAAAACTGATAAGAATGAGATAGGAGGGAGGGGTTTATCTACATACCATTTTTTCTGGTTTTTACCCAGTCTAAATCTGCTTTAATTCTTTTCTTCTTCCTAGGAAGTTAAAAAATTTAAAAACAGAACAAAACAAAAACCCCGAAAGGTCAGAGCACAAAAGGGAATTAAACAAGGTAAAATGAAACATAATATTAGTCCCACCACAGAGCTTGGCCTTCTTATGAAGCAGATGTAAGTATTGCCACTTCTCATCCTGCCTCTACACGTTGAGGCCAGTCAGTAACTCCACCACTCTTCTGGGCTGACAATTGATGGACAATGGACAATTTTCCTGTTTTCACAAAAATCCAAATAATTCTTAGAGCTGCATTGTTATGGTTTGTTCTGTTCTCCTGCCCACACACAATACCAGTGCAGTCATTCACGATTTGAACCTATTTTAAAAATGTATGAATAGGTGGGGTAGAACTTACACTATCTTGCAATGGCTTGGAGTGACAGGACACAGGGAATGGCTTTCCACTGCCAGAGGGCAGGGATTAGATGGGATACTGGGAAGAAATTGTTCCCTCTGAGTGTGTGATGCACTGGCACAGGTTGCCCAGAGAAGATGTGGCTGCCCCATCCCTGGAAGTGCTCCAGACCAGGTTGGATGGGGCTTGGAGCAACCTGGGCTAGTGGGAGGTGTCCCTGCCCATGGCAGGGGGTGGGACCAGGTGGTCTTTAAGGTCCTTCCAGACCAAACCAGTCTGTAATTCCATGATTCCGTGATTTTGCAACTTAACATCCGGTCATTTTCCCCCAGATTTGTAAATGGTCTCACATTAAATTCAGTAGCAAATATTCAGTTATTATTTTTGAATATCAAACAGGCTGAAGTAATCCTGTGAGTTGTGAGTCATGAGTACATGCTGGTGCTAAATGTGTCCAACAGTGCCTAAGAGAAGGACAGGATGGATCAGGCATTGTCAGAAGGACAAAAACTAATGTGTTTTGCCAGCAATGGAGTTTTAGTCATACTGGAATTGCTGCCTGACGTGCCTTTGGGTGTGAGGAGCTGAGAGGTGGTTATAAACAAAGTAACAGTGGGTAGAAAATAGCCAAAATATACATGTTAAATTTGAGTCTGGAGTTTCCACTACACTTTACCCAACTTAGTGCTGGAAGAGGTGTCAAACTGAAGGAAACAAGTCAGTGCCTTATTCCCTTAGATTCTGCAAATTCTGTTCATTATAATTATTTTTAAGCATCCCAGGAATGTCTAAACAAGGTTAATGCAGAAAAGCCTAAGAAGCTGGTGTTAGTGTAGAAAAAGGTTTTGCAGACCCCACTGGCCACACCTTACACTATTCACACAGTTGCCTTTGCATCCCAGTGCTCCCTGTGGATGGACAGATACCCCCAGACACAGCCAATGCTAATTTCCTACAGCCAGCACAGCCTGGCCCTCAACCCCTGCGAGGCACCTGCGCTGGCAGCGAGGCAGGAGCAGTGACACTGGTTAAAGCAGTAGCCCCTGGGCAGCAGCCCCAGGACACTCAGCATCAGCACAGCACAGCACAGCCTGGCTGGGCCTCAGGTTCTCATGTGCCAGGGCTGATTCCTGAAAAAACAGCTGCAGTTCCTGCTGCTGGGGCTGTACCTCTGGGCAGTGTCCCTGCAGGGCTTCTCCAGAGCTCCACAGGCAACATTTCTGGCCCCACACACTCCAGTTCTGAAGCAGAAATCTGCTAAATATTACCTTGTGGATGCAAAGCTGTTCGGTACTGCAGGAATGGAACCAGCTACCCTGGGATGACTGGGGTGAGTTTTGATGAAGATATCCTACAAGTAAAGCAATAAATTTCTCTCTGAATATAAGCCAGACTATCAGATTGTGTTAGGAAAGTATTTCTAGGTCATTTCAGTTCACTGCTCTGCACTGCAAACACTTCACTGAATGAATGACCAAAATAATTAATCAAAACACTGGAGAGAAACACCAACTCACACTGTAGGCAACTAACTTTGCCTAAAAGTGACAGAGCTCAGCGGTTTTTAACCTGCTCTTTACCAGCTGTCACAGCAGCAGCACATGACCTTTTGTGCTGCTCTTTCCCCAGACCCAGCCTCAATCTGAGAGGGGATGAGGGTGACCTTTCCCAGCCTGGATCCTCCTTCTGTTAGCACACTGTATCGTGACAGAACTTGCCTGTCAGGATCTGCTTCAAAATTACAAAATTAGACTTGGATTTGGGTTAAAAACCACTCTGCCTTAATCCTCATGCAGTGAAATGAGTCCCTTATTCCTATCCACTTGTATAGAAGACACTGAGCTTCCAGCAGCTGCCCCCGGTGATCCATCAGGTCCAACAGCCCATCCCAAGTAAGAAAGTGCAAGCTGGGAACAAGCCACAGAAGAAAGATTTTACTTGCATAACTCAGTCATCACTATTATAACCTACTCGGGGATGAGGTCTGCAGGGGAATCACTGTAGGGTCATCAGAGCAGAGAGGAACAGCTGGATTTGTGCTCAGCAGGGAATTACTTGGTCACCTGTGTTGAGCTGTTTCACTTCTGTTATTAGCTTACAGAGTACCCCTGGGGTATGGCTTTAGCAGCACACATTACATGGCACAGTGGGCACACTGCAGTTAAGTGTTGGCAGCAATTGTAACCTGCCAACAACACACACCAGACCTTATTTCCACTCCTGTCTTGAGCCATCCAAGCCCACACTGGCCTGGTGCCTCCCCAGGCAGCAACACACTCAGAGCTCCTGCAGCCAATGTAAATGCACTGTCACACAGAACACACCAATATTGTGACACTCCTCACAGGGAACAGGATGCTTTATCAGACCAAATCAGCTCTATTCAGCTCAGTACAGTTGTTCCTTTTAAGAACAAAGCATTAGAAAAGGTAGTTCAAGATTTCCAACTCTGATTAGACAAATGTGAGTAAAGGAGACACTGGTGATCTCAAGCAGTAAGTGAAATGCTGGCAAATGAGAAAAAGGAGAAGATCTCAAGCAGCTGATGAACGAGTTAGCAAAGGTTTATTACAAATCTGCAGTATCTGTATTAATTGATTATACTAGCCTATTTCTCTTATATTTTTAACTTTTTTTTGACCAGTCAAGATAAGATAAAAAAACACTGTGATGGGGATTTTGGTCCTAGAGCACTATTTTATGGGACAGTTGGTTGGGGTTTTGAAGGGAAAAAAAGATTTGAATATCTGCAATTCAATAATAAAATGCAAGCTTTTAAGCAAACAGCACAATAAACCAAGCCTAGAGAGCATCAAGGTGCGAATCCACCAGCTTTTGCTATTGGAGAAACTGAATTGTGTTCAGTTCCATCATTCAAACTTATTCAGCATTGAATTCAGCATGAAACACTGTGTGTGTATCACTTTTAAGCTCCTCACTTTCACATGAAGCTCCAAAAAATGCTCAGAAAATTCTTTTTTTTCATTCTTTATGTACTCTGTATTACTTAACATTCAATATTTTATGTGTTGTGTTTCCATCTCATCCTTTGCCTCTGTCAGTCACAGGCCTCTCCAGGGGTTTCTGGCATGCTTATTTTGTATTTCCACATTCTGCTTTGATTTTCTTTATCTTACGAAACTCAGTTCTCCAAGATTATGAAAGTAGGCCTGGTGGATGGGGGTTACTTTTATTTACTGATGGCTTTTCAGGAAACATTTCATTTCAAATTTTCTGAGAAAAAATTATTGCTACAGGGGTAGCCTCATTAGCAGCTTCCATCAACATGAAGATGCACATAGAGAACACTCTGGCACCACCACAGTGCTGGCAGAGCACTGTCCCTGTGGCAAGCCCCGTGTTGCACCAGGAGCTCAATCCCATGTGCCCTGCCCTGTCACCTTTGCATTGGGTCTTTTTTAGCATCGCTTAGTAGCACCATTTCTGCAAAGGCCACTTTTCCCTCTCTGCCCCTGCGTGCTGCCACATGCAGATCTCCTCTGGCAAAGTGCAGTCAAAAATAACGGAGCCCCTTGGCGTGCTGCCACACTGTGGGCACCGCAGACGGGTGCTGGGTGAGCCCAGCTGCAAGGAGTGCTCCTGGGGCACGTGTGCCAGCAGCCACAGGCTCCTGGGGCTCTGGCGTCAGCACAGGGAGTGAGAGGAGGAGGGAGGAGGCTGCAGCCCATGGTACATTAACCAGGAAAGTTTGGAGCTGTAAAACTCAATGGGCTGTCAGAACAATGTCCCTCAATGCTCTGTGCAGACCAGCATTTTGTCAGTGTAAGTACAAATGCCAAAACTGGCTAAGGCTTCAAACAAGCCATGGACATTTTTTTAGTGACTGATGTACGGAAGGGGAGAAAAAAGAGGAGGAAAATTCATTTTCCTTAAAATCCCTACTAAGCCCATATGCTGGACAGTCGGGTGGCAGTCTGTAGTGTCTATCTGCAGGACAGCTTGTCCCTTTGGTGTAGTGACATGAGCAGTCCCAGCTCAGACCTAGTGGACAACATTCCCCATCTAAACTGACCTCATTCAGACCTCAAGAGCAGACACTGCCCTCACGGGCCCTGGCAATGCCCTCATGAATTTTAAAGGCAAACAAACTGTAGCTTGTATGATTGCATTAGAACTCAATTAGTCGCATGTATTTTCACTTTGTAACCAATTGAAGTTACTAAGGTCATTGTCTGTATCTGCTCGATGCAGTTTATCATTATTTCCCACTCTCACTGAAGCAGCCCCAAGGGTCACAGCAAATCCAAACTCCCACTCCTTTGAACACTGCACAAACACAAAGCCACATGCAGTACTTTGTGTATCACCTTGGCTTTCAGGGCAGGGAAAAAGGTTCATTCACCAATCTCTATTTATTTGTTGCTACCATGAATAACAAGTCCAAAGTACAGCAGTGACCAGTGCATTCCCATGGCAGGACAACATCCCTGACTATGTGAGGACAGGTTTAGGTGACCTTTTAACTGCACAAGTCTGCACTGCAAGTTGCTCCCACAAGCTTCCAGTAATTCCTCACATGCCTCTATGAGGTGTGTTAACCTACAGCATCTCAAGCCAGGCTCAGAGCTGGAGATCTCCTGTTATGTTGGTGTAACTCCTCACCCAAAGCTATAATGCAAACCAGATGAGACTCCACCTCTCCATCTGCAGCTCTTCTGTAGCAGAGAATTCAGCATCTGCTCAGGACATCAGCCAGGATCAGCCAATTGAGCATCAGCCAGGACAACCAGCTCTGACTAGGTGCAGCTACCCTTTCCCAATCTGAGGTGAGCTGCCCAAGCAGTTTGTTAATTAATCTGATCTAAACTTTCCAAAGCATCCTGTCTGATTTTGATTAAGGCATGTCAGGAAGCACACAGACGAGCACCTCAGCTGGCAAATAAATGGGACAGAAAAACTCCACTTGTGTGACACACAGCTGCAGACAAGATCCTGGGCAGCAGCTCTTCCCCCAGCTTAGTTATTTGCTGAATGCTTCTCTGCTGCAAACTTGGAAGCTGGTTTGGTTTCCATTTCAAGCCCATCAGTCAGTGCAGGCAGGTACTGAGTACAAGGGAGGGACTAAATTCCCTGAGAAAATTCATCTTACAAACAAACCCTTACTTGAAATAAACTTTCAGTGTAGGCCAGGAATTAAACCTGCTATCGCCTCCTTCTTTAGATTTAACTCCAGGAGAGTGTTCCCCCAACTGCAGACCTGGCAAGGAAAGCAGAGGTAGGAGTGATCCACCGACTACACCTCTGGGAAGGTTGCATCTTAATGGCAAAGGAAAACAACAGCCTTAACATGGGAGGTGCTCAGCACATATGGGCCCCTCCAAGTCCAGCTTCCAGGTCTGTTTTTAATAGGGATCTTCCCCACAACTTTGAATCTTACAATTGCAGACAAGAAATGACCTTCAGACACACACACCCTCAATAAACCTGGTAAAATCCATAGGATTTATGCCAACTGTACATGACAAAGCCTCGATATTAATGCACACTTCCCACATTCATGATAACATGTCCTGTCTAGATACATGGCTAATGTCCACAATGACTCAATTTAAATTAGCTCCTCTTTCCTTAAAGAGGCACCAACACCTGGCCCCTAAATTCTGCGATTAATAATGACTCTACAACTGACTATTTTACACACAGCATGCAAAATAAAATAGTTTTAGAAGCTGCAGTAGGCACTCTGCTAAAGGAAATAGCAGGGCAGCATGTCTGTTTGAATAATGTCAGCCTCTTCCAGCCAAGATGACTTACAAGTGCTCTTATTGATTAGATAACAGCTCAAATACCTCTCTCAACAACAAAGCCTAGTATTATCACTCTATTCATTCCCTCTCTGAAAAATTTACCATGAAGAGGTTTGGTAGCACCTAAAGATATCTTAATTTTTAAGACAGATAATGACTTGTTTATGGGAAGCTGAGAAATAGAAGCAAAGAAAGAATCCATGACAGAAAATGTCAACCAAACTGTGACAGATAAACTAGGACCATGCTGTCCTCCCAGGAAACAACCAACCAAACCTCACTAAACATTAACACATGCTAAAAATGTTACTATGACATGTAGCCTGTTTTACACTGTCTCCTGCCTGTCATACACCAGGTAAACCTGATTAAGCCCCGATTTTAACATGTTGAATTTACTTCACTGCTGAACATTGAGCCCAATTGCCTTAGAACATGCAAGAGATTATGTTCAAAGAAACATAATCTTGTGTCCACATGGAGGACAAGAAGGTGATCAGGAGCAGTCAGCATGGGTTCACTAAAGTAAGTCATGTTTGACCAACCTGATTGCCTTCTACAACAAAACAACTGTTTGTATGGATGAAGGGAGAGCAGTAGACATTGTCCACCTTGACTTCAGCAATGCTCTCAACACTGTATCACACAGCATCCTCATAGGCAAACCCAAGAAGTGTGGGTTGGATGAGTGGTCAGTGAGGTGGATTGAGAACTGGCTGAGCAGCAGATCCCAGAGCTGTGATCAGTGGCACAGAGTGTAGTTTGAGGCCTGTCACTACTAGTGTCCTCCAGGGCTCTATACTGGGCCCAGCACTGGTCAACTTACTCATCGATGACTTGGACGAGGTGACAGAGTTGCCTTCTCAGCAAGTTCCTGAGGATACAAACTGGGAGGAGTGGTGATAGCTCAGAGGGCTGTGCTGCCCTTCAGAGGGACCTTGACAGGCTGGAGATGGGGAGGGCAAAACCAACTGAAATTCAGCATGGGCAAGTGCAGGTCCTGCACGTGAGGAGGAATAACCCCAAGCACCAGTATAGGTTGGGTGCTGATTTGCTGGATAGTAGCTCTGCAGAAAAGGACCTGGGGGTCCTGGTAGACAACAGGCTATTCATGAGTAAGTAGTGTGCTCTTGTGGCCAAGAAAGCCAATGGAATCCTAAGATGCACTAAGAAGAGCATTGCCAGCAGGTCAAGGGAGGTGATCCTGCCCCTCTGCTCAGCCCTTGTGGGGCCACACCTGGAGTACTGTGTCCAGTTCTAGGCTCTTCAGTACCAGAGGGACATGGAGATACTGGAGCAGGTCCAGCAGAGGGCAACAAGGATGATGAAGGGACTGGAGCATCCTTTACAAGGAAAGGCTGAGGCAACTGGGCCTGTCCAGTCTCAAGAAGAGACAACTGAGAAGGACCTCGATAACTTATACAAGTATCTGAAGGGGATGCCAAGAAGATGGATCAGGCTCTTCTCAGCAGTGCAAACCAATAAAACAAGCAGCAACAGGCCGAAACTTATGCCCAGGAAGTTCCACCTGAACTCAAGGAAGAACTTCTTTCCTGTGCAGTCACTGAGCACTGAACAGATTGCCCAGAGAGTCGTGGATTCTCCCTCACTGGAGATATTCCAGAACCATCTGGACACAGTCCTGTGCCATGTGCTCTAGGATGGCCCTGCTTTAGCAGGGAGGTTGGACCAGATGACCCACTGTGGTCCATTCCAACCTGAGCCATTCTGTGGTCATTAAAAAAGCTTAGCAGGCCAAAGAAATATATTCTAGTTGGGAGACATCAAGTTAGGCTCCCTTTCCAGAGTCCAAGGTTATTTGGGTTTGGAGCAAAGTTCTGATTAATAGAAAGAGTACCTTAGAAATAACATACTCAGATTTATTTTAGAAGCAAAGTTGCTGAGAAGTATTTACCTTTGTAGAAACAAGGAAAATAAGAAATCCAGCCTGGACACTGTATGCATGTCTGCAGAACACCAGAGGTGCTTGCCTGTAACGTGTGGGTACTGCAGGGAGGTGGACATCAATGACAGGCATTGACTCTCATGAGTTGAGTCTTCCCTGGAGAGCTGCTCTTCATTTCTGTAGCACAATGTGTGGTTTGGGAATTAGAGATCCTCCATTGCTTTGCTTGTTCAATCAGTGCCAGATTTGCTTGGCCATGCTTTTAATCAACAAGTGTGGGGAACAAAATTCAGCTAGTATAAACTTCCAGACAAAGTTAACAGTAACATATAACATGGGACTCTAGATTTGTATTAGCTAAGACACATCTGTACAAGAAATTCTTGAAAGAACAGATAGTGAAGAAAAGCAAACATCACATAATATTATACCCAAACATGAGTTATACTTGCTAACATTTGAGAACCTCTTGAGAGGTAGAGGATTTAAATGTAAAATGCCTACATGAAGAGAAAATGGCTCAACTCAGAAAGTCACAATATTGTTCATTTTGATGGCTGAGGCTGCCACTTCTGCCTCTTACCATCTCTACCTCAATAGCTCTCTGTATCACCACAACTGGTCAGAACAATTTCCAAACAGGACAGAACCCTTGCAAAACCTTTGCAAAGTACTCAACAGCCTTTAAAAAGAATCTGGGACTGATAAAAGGACATTGGTTTTAAGCAGCAGATACCTATAGATAGGTTTGGAGCAGGTATGAAAAGGAAATTTTTATGGAAACTCTCTGTGGAGGCCATAACCTGAAAAAGTTACAATATGTAAGATAAAGATTTCTTATTTATCTGCAACTTAAGAGACACCAAGATCACTTCAGTTAAGTAATTTGGTCCTGAAAATAGTAAATCCAGGAAACACAAAACTTCTCAACCTCCAAACAGCTGCTCTGACACTTCCTGTGTGCAGAACTATCACCTCTCACAGGATGTCAATGGCATGATAAAAACGTATAGGGGCTGTTCAATCTGGAGAAGTCTCCAGAGACCTTAGGGCCCCTTACAGTGCCTAAAGGGGCTCCAAGAGAGCTGGAGAGGGACTTAGGACAAGGGCCTGGAGTGCCAGGACAAGGGGAAATGGCTTCCCACTGCCAGAGGGCAGGGATAGATGGGGTATTGGAAGAAACTCATGGGTATGAGGGTGGTGAGGCATTGGCACAGATTGCTCAGAGCAGCTGGCATCCATCCCTGGAAGTGTTCCAGAACAGGCTGGACAGGGCTTGGAGCAACCTGGGCTAGTGGAAGGTGTCCCTGCCCATGGCAGGGGCATGGAACTAGATGATATTTAAGGTCCCTTCGAAGACAAACCATTCTGTGATAAAGAAAAGAGAAACTGTATGAAAAACCCAGCTGCCCTTCCAGAAGTGCCTGCAAGGTTAACGTGCTGGGTTTCATTTGAACTAAAAATAATTAAGCTAAACATTGAGCACTTGTTCCCTTCCTTTTGCCCCAGTGCCTTCAGTGCTTACAAGCAAAAGATGGTGGAATGGTTTTGGGTGTGATGGGTACGAAACTCAGCAGTCAAACAGCACAAGCAGCTAAATTCATTCTGGTGGACACATACTCTCTGGTGTGCTGTCAGTGCCAGACAGGTGCTGCCAGCAACAGCTGTGGA
>NW_008691042.1:13321-40265 GCF_000695815.1 Acanthisitta chloris | reverse complement strand
AACTTCAGAGAATGTAATGAGCTCATGTATCTTTAAGAGTAATAAGCACTTACTACTTGTGTAGCTAATGATACAGATCATTATGATCCTATTTCCTAAGGCTGTCAAGAGCCTCATTTGCCACAGAAGGATGCAAAGCAGCAATGCTAAGGACCCAGGTAGAACTCTGGCTGCATTTATGTGACGAGGTTCTCAACACCTTTCCTACAATGGGTGTAAAAGTTGGGGTCTGGCCTTTGAAAAGAGAACAAAGCAGTGACCTGCTTTCCTTCTTCCAAGGCTGAGTACATCCCCAAGGCAGCTCGAAGTAAATTGTAATTATTCAAGAGCTAAGAATGGCAGCATTTATGATTAAAAATGAAGACCAGTTTGGTACGGAAGAATGGGTATTAGATCACTTTGTACTTCTCACTAATTATTACATCATGAAGGGGTGAATTTGTTTTTAAAGAAGTCAAAACTACAAAGATTTTATTATGCTAATATTTCATAAAACTTTAGAAATTAATTAGGATGAAAATATTGTGAATAAATTATTGCAGATGACATATGTTTTTTAGGTGTATTCATGGTTACAAACCCTGTATTTTCTTTTCTCTTGAAGAGCCACAGAAAAACATCTCCTTGATACACATGAACTCATTGCAAAGTTCAAAATTACTTCAGATACAAAGGAACTCTCTGATTACTAAATCCACCAGTGTGAAATGACCTGTGACAAACTCTGCTATTTGCTTACCTTCTAACCAGATGTGTGCATGGAGAAAAAATTGTGCTCCAAGACAACTGTTTAGTTAAAGGTTGGACATGATGATCTTGGAGATCCTTTCCAACCTTAATGATTCTATGATTTTCCTCTCTGCTTAGAAATGAGGAGCATTATGAAACTGTTAATTAAAGAGCATATTCTTAATTTCAAGAACTATCTAATAGAGCATCATGTCCTTCTGGGAAACAAAACATCTCAGTGGTGTTCAAAGAAAAGAGGCCAAAGGAAAAATGCAGTTACAGAGCAGAAAGAAGGAGGGAGGGCTGAGCTTACAGAATCATAGAGTCACAGAATCATTAAAGGGTGTAAAAGACTTCCAAGATCATTGATCCAACCTGTGACCAATCACCACCTTGTCAACTAGACCAAAGCACTGACTGCCACATCCAGTCTTCCTGAACATCTCCAGGGATGGTGACTTCACCACCTCAGAAGCTTGTACTAACTTCTGTGTTGGCAAAGATGAAACCTGGAAATGTTCACCTGTGTTAAACTGAGCTTCTGAGGGTAGAGCAAGGAGCAGCAATTAAAATGGGCCTTCATCCAAAAATTACCACATTCAGGCTAAGAGTATTTTCTCTACTAAATGAAGAAGATCCACTGTGTGGGCAGGTGATGACAGTTAAATACAAACACAGGAGAGCACCATCTCTTAAAAAACCACTTGAAAAACAAGAAAGCAATGGAGCAGGAGGAAAATCTGCTCAAGGATTCTCCTGTCTAGCAATAGCACTGTGGAAATGTTACTCATTCATACAAACAGTCTTGCACCTAGAGACCATCTGCAAGCAATACTGTGTCGTGGGTTTCTTTAGGTTGATTTATGAATAACTGAAGAACATTGCCTTGAATTTTTTCCCTCAATCCAGCTTTCCTTGAAAGAAACATTTTCATAACTTCTGGTGTGACCATATAATATATGGTCACACCAGAAGTTGTGTTGATTGACTGCAGCCTTGAAGTTCCTGCTCTGGGCATTTGTCTGGACAGTGCTTGCCCAAATCTACAGTCAGCAGCCAACATTTTGGAACTGAAGACATAGGACGAGGTGTGCAGGAATACAGACATGGGACAGACAAGGCAATAAACAACTCATCGATGTTGAGTTAAAGGAATGTAGACCTAGAGATGGACAAAACTGGTTTTAAGAGAAACAGGAAACAAAAATTAGTATTTAAAATATGCGAAAGGCACTGTATATAGCAAATTCAGATGCAATGTGGAGCTGAAAGGAAGTAGGAAGGGAAGGAAGGAAGGAAGGAAGGAAGGAAGGAAGGAAGGAAGGAAGGAAGGAAGGAAGGAAGGAAGGAAGGAAGGAAGGAAGAAGGAAGGAAGGAAGGAAGGAATGTAAAAGTATGACAGCAAACATAAAACTGACCACAAATCTTGAATTAGATCATTAGTATTTCAGTTGTACTAGCAATACATCCTTGGCTGTATGTACAAGGTATGTGTCCTATTTGCCCATAAACAAGATTTACAATGCAACAGTTCCATCAATTCTTTCCCATCACTGCAAAATTGCAATCCAAGGCCAGAACTTCACAGGCACCAACTTCTCTGAGGATCATGCTATGCTTTGTGCCTCCCTTCCCAGCTCAGACTATGGTCACCACAGTGTGTCACTGCCAGAAGGACACAGGTGAAAAATTCCTTTCCTCAATCCATAGTGAGCAAAGGACCAAGATATTCTTGTCCATGCTCACCCATCCTAATGAAAAATGAAGGGTGTCTGGATTTTATTATTTAAAAATGTATTACAGGTCCAAGTAGGATTAAAGTCCAGAAAGAATTTGGGGGCTGGAAGGATAGGAATTTAAGAAAAGTGTACATCTTTTCACATCACAGTCCTCTCCAGAAGCCAAGTGAATCCATTTCCCACAAAGTATGCCAAACTAGCCCCTGCAACATCATAATTTACTTCATTAATCTGTCTTCAAGTCTTCTTGTTTTGCCTACCAATCAAGCTAATAACCACGTCACATGAGCTTCACAGCTGGCACAAATTTGAGGTCTTGGGAACCAGCTGGAGTTGAAAACCAAACACTACAAAAGGTTCCTTAGAGTATATGCCTCCATCAATTTTGTCCTTGAGTTAAAAAAGTCCAAGAGGTGAAGAATTTCCATTTCCTCATAATTTCTCCCAGCCTGCTCCAGATGGTTGCCATATGCAGTTGTATTCATCCCATGATCCTGAAGGGAACAGAGAATTGTGCTTTGGCCATCATATAGTTGCTGGGATCCCAGACAGTCTTGTATTAGTTTCCCCCAGCACCTTCTGCCTTGGACCAAAGCCAAGAGGCAGGAGTTAAGGTAACTACACTGAGTAAGGTACTATAATCAGTTCTGGCAGTACATCCAGACAGCAGGATTTGGGGGATATGAAGGCATTTCCCACTACATTTTGCTGCAGTCTTTCTCAGAGAGCAGAGTGAGAGTCCTGTCATAGACAACACTAAACATTTTATCTATGCATCTATTCAACACTATTTTTGTAGTGGCAACTGGTTCATACACACCAAGGAAACTGCTTCACTGATTTTACAACAGAAGCTTGCTCAGTTTTCCAACACAATGCTGTGGTAGCTCTAATACATCAGTGAGCAGCCACACATTGATTATCTTGGCTCTATCTTCTTGTCAAAAGCTGTCACTTGTTTTTCATCTACGTGAGGGGTTCCTTTTTCCTAGAGCAGCTGCAGTTATTCAGTGCAGACACAGCTCTGTGCTGCTGTGCTGCACTGCACAGTTATACAGCTCAGCAATGTGCAATACAAATGAAACATAAACACCATTTTCTGAGAAAGGCAAAACTGAGGTGCTTATGGATGAACTTTTATGTCTAGGTATCTAAGCAAGATTTCTGTCTGTAGGAAATGGGTGTTTTGTAGGAGTTTCTGAGAGCAAATATGAAATGAGGCCATCATTAAAGCTAAGCAGTTGCAAGTCATTTTGCTTACATAAATACTTTCTTTCCTTCTTCTCACTAAAGCATGGCACAAGGACCTGGGCTCACACTCCTCTTCCATAATTTTATTCACTTCTCTGCAGAGAGTTTCACTTGACACTGAGAAAGGAGAAACAACCACTCGGTGTTCTGTCTTATGCTGAATGCATACAATTCTATTAATTTCACTGTGTCTGCAATAAAACTCAGCTTGAAATTAACATCCATATACAGGAAGGCACAGATTACTTTGAAAATTTCATGAACTCTATTAAAATCTGAAAAAAATAAACTCTAATAAAATAGAAAATGAGCAAGTCTAGCAGTGAAGTCTCAGGCTCCCTTGGTTCACCCATGCTATGTTGCATAGCTTGTAGTAGTTTTTCTTGGAAAACCTCAGCTGATGCAAGGGTACAGAAAGGAATCCATGGCAGCTACATGACTCTTCAGACATTGTCTGAGTTCCACTCGTTTTATACTTGATAATATTAATTTATTTCAACAATATTTCCCTATGTTCTGAAACTACTGACTCAGTATTTTCAGATGGTAAAACTCAGATCACAATAATTCCCTGTTGTGTTATCCCATACAGAAACTCTTCAGTGCATCAATACAGTACTAAAGGGAATTGACCTGCAGTTCAGAGTGCAGAAGATGTATCTCCTTTCTAAGATGCAGCATGGATAATGGCACAACACTGCATGCTCAGAATTCTCACAGAGCATCACAGGAAAAAATAGGCTGGACATGACCTCCAAGGGACAGTTTGTGCAACTTTCTCAAGGCAGGGCTGACTGTAAAGTTAGGTCATTGCCTGTGGTCATATCCAGTTTTGAAAGTGTCCAAGGACAGAGATGTCACAGCCCTGCTCCAACATCACACACTTTGACTGTGAAGACTGACAAGCTCTCAGGTGTGTACCAGGACAGGTTTTACCTTACATTTCACAATTTGTTTAAAGCTTTCAGACTTTGGGCTAGTGTTCTTAGTTACACAGTCCTCACCAAAGCTATTTTGGAACAAGTGGGTAGGTCCAGCTACCCAGGCTGAGGCACTATCCCACCAGAATACAATCTGTTTATATGCTAGATTTAAAGCTAGCCTTCCCTGTGACAAAGTGCATTACCACTGCAGTCAGTGGAAACTCGACTGTAGAATGAATGTCATGGAAAATAACCTTACAAAGCATCACCTGGCACATGCAGGTCCCAGGGCCCCAGTTTGAAAGGAGCTTCTCCTTCTTCCACACAGTACATGTCGTTCTGCTTCAGCTGCAAATCTCAGGCCCCACACACTGACCTTCTGTACCTGCACACATCACTGCTCTGCACGTGTGCAACATGTCCAGGCAACGTGCAATGAAGATGACTCTCGATCATACATGCTCTGAGTTTCTCTGCAAACATGCACACCCTGCCCTGAGTATCCCTTCTTCTTTGCAACAGCCTTGAATTACACCAATTAAACAGGCTGTGCTTGCTTGTGCTGCTATCCAGGGCAGCAAAAATGCATGTTGTAAAACACTTGTGTTCTGTTCAGCTTGCTGCTCTTGCCAGCTCTGCAAAATTCAAACTCACAACTCTGTCTCCCTCCCTGTCATCTGTGGTCTTGCTCATGAAAAGGCAACTCCACACAGTTCAGCACAAATTCAGGTTTTCACATCATCAGAATTTGTCTGGATGTTGAAAGGAAAGTAATTTGGTTATTTAGTAGAAGCTCAGCAGAACTGATACCATGGAGACAAGCAGAACTTTCATCTAAACTAAATTGTTCCTAGAAAGCTTAAGGAGAAGATGGATATTGCCCATATAACTGATCTCTAAGGGATGATGAATTCCATGATCCCTGGCATCATAGACCACAGTCAGCCTTCAGGTGGAATTTATAAAATCTACTGATCTACAGCTTATGTTGATGCCTTTGATTTTAAACCAAATTATTCTATTTTTCCTGACAACCCTTTTGTTTAAGGTAGAAACCCTAATATGGCAATGTGACATGTATTTAAATAAATGACAGATTTAATTAAGCCAAGACAGGTTTATGAACAGAGCAGATCACACTTTTTTAGCTCTCATTATTTGATCAGTCAACTTAATCTCAAATAACAACACTGTCAGCTTCTTACTGCATCTCTTTTCATTTTTGGGGGGGATTTTTATACACAAGACTTTTGTGTTTTATAACCTATTTTGCTAAGCAAAACATAAATACATTGGAGAGCAATTTCAGATCCTTGCTGCAATCTTTTCTCTCACTGTTCCCGTTTTTCCACCAATTTCCTCCTTCCTCTCTAAATCAACGTCCGCACAATGCAAAACTCAGTTATCAGAAAAAGAACATTTTTTAGAAAGTCTTTCAGAGGAAAACATAGTAGGTGTTCTTCACCTTACAAGCCTTCTGGCATGGAGCTGACATCATACATACATGGGGCTCTTCGCTGAGACGAGCCTCCAAGCAATTCAACAACTTCACCAGCAAAGATTAAGGACACACCAAGGTCAAAAGAAAGGAAAAAACCCAAATAACATAGCACCAGTGAGGCTCACTCTGTTAAAAGATTGAACTGCTGACAAACAATTCTAAAACCTGGACAAGAATAAACTATGTCTGGCTATTATCAGATGCAGTATGCCCTCTGAGAAAAATTTTAAATGCTTAATTGCTTAAAATGAAGAAGGCAGTTTAGATAAATCAGAATATGACATCACTCATCTAAATCTTTTAATAATAATAACTTCAACTTTAATAAAACCCATATTTTTAAACAGAGCATACTGGAGATTAAGCTGATTTACTGAAATTAGTCCTGAAAATCCACTGGTTGACTTTAAATCTAAACTGTTTATATGTAAATCTGGGGAAAAAAAAAATCTTAACAACCAAGATTTGCAACATCAGATGCTAATGAAATCTGCTATCAGGTCACAGCTTTTAGATGGCTCAGAATTAATGGCTCTGGTCCCTTATGCATGTGCTGCTTCCTGGTCTTATGCTGGGATAACAGGATTGGAAACAAAATCTCACTAATGACAAAGCAAAATAATCAGGTAAAGCCTTCTAGAAGTGACAGTCAGGTACAAATAGCTTTTCTTCCACTAAGCAGTTAAACTCCCTAAGGCTTTCTACAGCTCCAGCCCTGCCTGAGCTCAGAGCCTCCACAGCAGACAGGGAATCCAACATGCAAACCCAATGTCTGGGCAGTGTGTGTCCTTGTCTGCCTCTGCCCTCCCTCACACAGAAACATACAATGCAGTGCTCTCATTTTAAGTCCTTAAATTGTACTGAAATGCCAGGAAAGAACTAAATACCACTCTCTTTTCCCTTTGTCAATTCCCAAATCAAATGGTTCCCACCAGTGCAAATTCCCTCATGCCAACTGGGTTTCAACAGTCTGTATGGAAAATCTGTGTGAGAGAGAGAAGGGAAAATGTCTTGGCATTGGCACTTGGCTGAGATGCTGCCCTGGTACTCTGCCACAGTTCCCCTGGAAAGGGAAGGCTTCAAAGTGGAAGGAGTTTCTTTTCTCACCACCTTGCAGCACCAAAGCAGAGCTCAGGCTGCCATGGTAAAGTCTAGATTTAGAGTTTGGCACACCATCCTAATCTCCCTTTCCCTGTGGTTATTAGACATTACCTACAAAGTCAGAGTTCCATTTCCCTCTCTTCTCCCTCAAAAAAGTACAATGCAAGCAACTCCATCAGTTATCTTCTCAGGACATGGAGCTTTGCACCAAATTATATTCTTGGAAATATTTTGGTGTGGATTTTGCCTCATTTTGGGGTCATCCACCCAAACATAGGCACTAGACTCTCTGTTCAGAATCCCTTCCAGGCTTCTCCAAAAGGTAGCACAAGCTTTCCACACATGCAGACAACTTCCAGCCCTGGGGTACTCTGCACAGGAAGGACAAGTACCCATTGGAGTGAGTCCAGAGAAAGCCACAAAGATGATTAGAGGGATGGAGCATTTCTGCTATGAAGAAAGGCTGAAAGGATTGGGATTGTTCAGTCTGAAACAGAGAATGCTTCAGGGTAACCTAAGCATGGCCTTCCAGGATTTGAAGGGAGCCTGCAAGACAGAGAGAGACTATTTACAAGGTCCTGGAGTGACAGGACACATGGTAATGGCTTCACACCAGGTCCCGTCCCTTCCAAGCCAAACCATTCTGTGATTCTATGAAAATCACATGCAGTTCATCTGTATAATTGCAGGACTATTCCTTTAAAATCAATAAACAGAAATCAGTATCTCTGCAGAGCAGTGGGCACTGCTCCTTTCCATCTAATGTCATACAGCAGTACTTCAGCTTAATGACACAGGGTGAGAGATTCTCCCAGGTCTTCCTGCATGGCAGAGTCAACCATTCTGTGATTCTATGAAAATCACATGCAGTTCATCTGTATAATTGCAGGACTATTCCTTTAAAATCAATAAACAGAAATCAGTATCTCTGCAGAGCAGTGGGCACTGCTCCTTTCCATCTAATGTCATACAGCAGTACTTCAGCTTAATGACACAGGGTGAGAGATTCTCCCAGGTCTTCCTGCATGGCAGAGTCCATGGAAGCACAGCCACTGGCAGCTGTGCCATACACATAATGCATATGTGGTTTAGAAGGAACTGTAAGAATATCTACTGGGCATTAAAATACTCAAAGTCACAAAATTCCCCAAGTGAGCAATAACAAAGGTTTCCACGTGCCTTTTGCAGAGCTCCCAGCAGAAGGTTCTTTGGCTCAAATCACCAGATATAGATGCCTAGTCTCTACTGGAATCAAAGAGAATTAGGAATCTACCTATTTTTGTGGATTTAAATTTAAATCCAGGGAGAGGAAAAACTCCCCTGGATGCTTACTTGGCAGTGATCCCTGTATAAAATAGCTGACACCAGCAAGTTACAACTTTTCTCTGCAGCCAATGTGATGTTGATGTTTAGGTGTCAGTTCACTTCAGACCTGTAAAATCTACTGTAGGAACCATCCACCTCCCCATTCCCACCTGAACACTGAAGTTCAGCAAGGACTTTAGGGAGCTCAGGTTGGAGTACCTCTGCTCAGGAACATGCACTCCTGACATCTCACATTGCTCAAACCTGTTACATTTCCCAGACTCACTAGAAAAAGACAGGTATTTATTCTGACATTTTCTATCAGGCAAAGAAGTAATGGGGCTGATACCAGAGGCTGGTTAAGTGTTTTGATCTCAGCACTAGGTCATCCTGCTTTATGCCCACTACAGGCAGAGCCAGAGCTAATTGTTAATCTGCTCAGCACTGCATCACAAGCTCTGTCAGCACTAAGCGTTCTGCATGCAAATACTCTGTGCAGCCTCTCCTTCCATCTCCCATTTCTGCCTCTTGAGGACTTGCACTTCAGCACATGCATTTAAAAAGGATGTGGATTTTGAACAGCACTGGGCTGTGCTTCATGGACTGCACTGCTCACAGAGCCCAGGGGTAAAAATCCATTTTATGGCTCTTTCTTCTGAGGTTTTCATGTTCAGGTACATTCTGTGAAATCAGAGGCCAAGTGTTTCTGCTTAAATCTAGTGTTTCTGCTAAAAAGTTGTAAGTAGGTGGAATTTGTTGCTTCAGGTCTGGTTTGGATGGTCTCAGATGTGATTCTACAGTTAAAGCTACCTGATATTAAAAAGACAGGAACAGATACTTTCCCTGGCTTTTCTCCTAAAATTCCTAAAGGGTGAGCCACATTTTTGCCCCATCCCTCTTCTTGGTAATTAGCACAAACCAGAACAGACTGATGAAGGCAATTTCATGACAGCCAGATCCTGAGACACGACTCTTAATGTGGGGCTTTGTTAACAAGGTCCATCTCCTCTAATACCTGCAGCCATGAGACGGACTTATTCCAAAGTAAATCATCCCACTTCTTGATGGGAGGAATTTCCTTCCATCATTACCCCAATTCATTCCAGACTTTGCAGAGTTCAGCCCAAGCCATTTAACCTCTGCATCCCAGCAAACAGAATTTCCTCCAGTGCATTTTTGCATTTTATTCACTCTGGGGATCCAAGATTTTTATGATTTCCAGATGATCAGTCTCCTTTACCACAATAATACATCAGCTGGGAGCATCCTGCTCAGTGAGAAAGGCAAGAAAAGGCACTTGTTTGGGGAAAGAAATGCAGCAGAAGAGAGCTTCAGCAAGGGATTGCCTGTCTCAGTGCTAAAAGGAGCAATGCATTAAGGGCCTTATCTCTTCATGCTCCCTCCTCTTCCCTTGCTGCTATTTCCCTGCACAGGTTGTTCACCTCCAGTTGCCAAGCAACATGCCTGTCTCACATGCTCTGCATCCCAGTGTTCGAAGGAAAAACGGGAAAAAAAGATCCTGCAGGGGCAAAATTATGCTGACAAGTCAGGAGCATAAACTTTTTCCTCTCCTCCCTCCCTTTCTCCCATGCTCAATGTCTTTCACACTACATTAACTCTCATCTCACGGCTCCCCAGCGCAGCAGCAGTGCAGCCTGGGCTAACCAGAGCACACTCCCTGGCTGACTGCTCACCAAAACCACAAGAAAGATCAGCTCACAAACCATATTCCTTTCTGCTGGAAGCATTGAAATTCCCTCTGAACATGCAGCAAGGCTCCCAAAGGATGCTGCTGTTACAAATGTTTAAATCCTGCACATGCCACGGTAATCTAGGACAGGTTATAGACACAGAGCATTATGTATTCTGCAGCAATGTAAAATCCATTTTCCTTACTTTTCTTATTATCAAAGGCTTTAAAATTTGACCATAAAGCATAACTCCTCCAGGCTGCAATTTATTTCTAATGCAAGGTCATAGTGCTGCCTGAACTCTCTTTTTCTCCTGTTATCCACGCAGACTATGAACATCTTACAGAAATAATAGAAATAAAATTCACTTAAGCTATTCAGAAAATTTGAATTTAACCTTTTTATATCTTACTCTATTCCTGTGTAATCCAATTATTTGAGAGGAATCTAACAAGACTACATTTTGGAAAAAAAGTAATTCTGCAACCTTATATGTAGAGACATGTTTGTTTAGAGCAAGGCCCATCCCTCTAGTAGATCAGCTGCAATGTTTTGCTTTCCTTTATCAATACTGAATCCCTGGTTTTGGTCTACAACTTACTCCCAACCCTCAGCATTTCCTGGGAACAACCACAGTGCCAAGTTTTCATTAAACATACCATAAAATGCAATTAGTACTGTGCTTTGGTTCATACCTTGGTTTATAACACTGACCCATTCAGCAGAACACTTTTCCCAGTTAGGAAATTGATGGGAGTATGGGTCTGGCTCTGAGCCTCAGTTTGCCATCAGTAAAATAGATGGAGTCCTTTGCTTCCCTCCTTTGTCTATTCAAATACACATTATTCAGCACTGACAGTGACTTTTGGTACTACAACAGCAACATTTCTGACAGACATACATATTTGTGATCCAAACTATCTATAAAACAGTCAAACTTGGTGACAGGTTTCTGCAAAATCAAAAAAAAAAAAAAAAGATGCAAAGCACCCAAAGATTTCACTTCAGAATGAAACCAAACAAGCACACTTCTGAAACTAAGACTCAAAGACAACTTTATCTAATTCAAAGTGCAAGTCTCTAATTAAAATAAAACATTTTCAAATCAGCTGAAAATTCCAGGCTGAGGCAGTCATGACTGAATGACACAGAGGGTTCTTGGCTCTAAATAACTTTCTGAGAGAGAGCAGAAGAGGGTACAGCACAGCACGGCAGCTGATACACCAATGTCCCAGTAGTTCACAGTCTAGGTGTCTGTGATACTACAATGGTTAGACAAAATTTCTAATGCAGATTTTAAAATGAAAGACATGTCCCACACTTTGAGCCCATTCCTATGACCTAGCACGGCCATGGTACTTAGGCTATCACACAGTCCCTTCATACAATTGTAAGAAGATCTCTCCAATCCTAAAGTAAGACCCTCAAGAAATTATGAGGGGATATAATGTCTCTCCAGTGGTCATGAGTACATACCTTCTCATCTAGAAAATGCAAAAAATCAGCAAGGACTTGTGAGTCCCTGCACCTGAGCAGAGACCCTACAGCCCAGGTGGGCTGAAATTGTCAGGAGTTCACCTCTCCCAACTTCACTTTTCCTCACAGAGTCTTGCTCAGCCCAAAGTTCCTCAAAAATAAGCCTCAAGTCTAGGTATCCAATCCCACTCTGTACATGCACTATCTACAATATAAATTTGCACTTTATTTACAGTCCACAAGACCTTTAGCTGTCACTGTGCACCAAGAGGCTTCAGTTAGTCTATTCATAATCATTGCTTTGTGACATGACAGGTTTATATCTTGTAGCATGGTGGTATCTTCACATCAAAACAGAGAAAATATAACCTTGTATTGATTCACAGCACTAAAAACATGAATCTCAGTAACAGGAAATAATGCTGTGCAGAAAACACACAACTGTGACTGAATCATAGCAGACACTTGTTTTTCTGTGTAACACGAACAAGGGGGAAAACAGAAAGAGAAAAATATTTAGGGTGTTTTGCCCACAGTTGTAAAAGTTATATATTTTGTTTTCAATTGTAGATAGTGGTCTGAGCCTGTAGGCCCAGAGAAACGTTTAGCAATGTAGTAGTCATTCTTCTTCAATACAACACTCCTCGTTTTCACCTACTCATTCACTGAGAGAGCAACATAAATCTCACCCAAGAGAACAAAATGGGCATTCAGTTCTGAGAATCTAGTGGTTAAAATTGATGTTTGCAGGGAAAATGTGTTTTCACAGGCAGTCTCTCAAAATAATAGTGCAATCCAATGTGCACTCTTGTTAGAATGCTCTTTAAAAGCATCAAAGGAGCTTGACGAAGAAACAAGACCTTCAGAGCTAATTTAATGCGATTAGAGGATTAGTGGCTTTAGGTTGAGAGAACTGAAAAATAAAAAGCAGATTTTGAGGTGGTGAAAGTATATCTTAAAACTATCACCCATATCAGCATAACAAAAAATTATTATCTTTCTGGACTATTCTATAAATTCTTCGAGAGACCTGTTCCTCACACAGACCTCTCACCAGCAATGAAAATAATTCGAAGGCAAACCACTGCTCTCTGCTAAATTCCACAGGTAAAGCTATTTCTATAGCATCTGACCTCTACCAGACTTTTCTATAAGGGTATGTCTTCTGTTAGAACCATATCAGAAATAAATTACCCAAAAGGAGGCAAGCAGGTCTGCTGACATCACCTGCATCACAAGAGACATTTCATACATGAAAGAAGACAAACCAGAAAGTATCTTCTATATTGTGTTCCATACCAAAAGCATTGAAGAACAGCACTTTGACTTATTGAAGGTTTACTGGCCTTCTCTACTAAATTCTATGTCACAGTCCATTTTAACCACATCTTGCTCAGCAAAGCACCTATTGTGTCCCAAATCTACAATATTTGATAGAAGACAAGAGTCCTTGTAGCCAACAATCGAGAGCTGTTTGCTACAAGCCAGTAAGCCAAGAAGAAACAGAAGGAAACTAGTACCAGCCAAGTCTGCCAAACCACACATCTGCATTTTCACTTCTGTAAACAGCAGCAGAGAGCCTTCTGGGGTGCAGCAGGACCCCTGGAATGCAGGGGTACAAGGAGGTGTGCCTGCAGCTAAGGCAGTTACTATTCTCAGACAATGTCAGTGCACCTGTAGTAGGGATGTATTTGAATTCTCTTTGTATCACTGAGAAACTAGAGGCTAGTACTCTTTAAATACATGTCTATAACCTTATTTACATCATGTAATCAAGAAAACCATGTACCACTCTCTGCACTCCATACTCCTGTGCAATTATTCCATTGACCTGAATAAAACCACATGGGCATTACATTCAGAGAGGGTTCTCCTCAGGTTCCTTCAAGCCTTTTAGCTTTGTCTTATCCTATGATACTGCTGTATTCATTAATGAGTTTTGTGCATGACACAGAGACAGAGAGTGAGTGAGAATGTGTGTGGTTTTATGTCTCTATATAAAAAAAAGACATCTATCATGTCCTAAGGACAGTCAAGCAATGTAGACAAAGCAAAAATCTCACGAGAAATGTTGCCTACAGGTGAATATCCAGAAATAACAGGGAAGGTGAAAATGTTCTAACATTAATGAAGGCTTGGAAGGCTGGCCAAGCCAAAATACTCACCGGCCTCTGACATACTGGCCTGTGGTTTATAAGACATTCTTTTAGCTCTCCCCATAGCTCTTACCTTCCCTGTACTCACATTCCAGTGTAAACAAAATGTAAACATCTGGGAGGCTGATAAGCAGCTCTATAGCACGTGCTGTCTCCCTTGACCAGACAGTGCCAATTGAAAACAATGAAGAAGAAAACCCCTTGGAACAAAATCTGGTAACAGTCAAGACAAGCTCCAAGCATAAAAGTGTTTTCCCCTCAAGAGAGCATTTTAAATTAAAGCTTTCATGGTCCCAGTGTGAGATGTCACAGCCCAGTCAAGGCTGGGCGATGGTGCCGTAGTAACTCATGGGCAAGGGTTGTCCTTTCCTTCACTGATGACACTTATGTAATACCAGCTATTAATACAGGATGGCATTTTCTATCAAGGGTGTCACAAAAAGGTCAGATCTCATTACTGAGGCTTGTGTATATGAGGAGAGGTTCAACCCCTAAGCAACACTAATATTCTACTACTTGCAGCCAGATTACTCCAAGTACAGCTTCATCCTGCCACATGCTGCACACAGGCAGATTGATGCACCCACCTCAGCCTGGAATCACAGCAGGGAGGTACCAGGAGCACCCAGGCCCCAGGAGTCAGTCCCAGAGGAGATTATTTTGACAGCACTCTTGGTTTTTAATGGCTTTCTCTGTAAATAAACATTTGCAACTACAGAGTAGGGCCAGCTGATCTGTGTTTCACACTGAGACAAACTGCTCCCTAGGACTGCTAGTTACAGAAGCCTCCTCTTAATGTATTGTTGAATGGCTCCTGTTTTTTTTTAATTTTGATATGAGAAATGTTTACATGAATAATTCCAAGCCTAAAGGTTATGACCTCAGTGTGATTTTCGTCTCATTTATTAAAAGTTGTTCAGCTGGTCATTTAAAAACCCACTGTACCAGTCTTGCTCTCTTGGTGCAATGCTGCTTTTCAACAGCAACTTGAAATACTAAAAACTGGTTGAAATCTGCAGGTTTTCAGCACTATTATTCACACTAAATTTTACAAAACATAACTGATCATGAGTAGCAATTATGTCTTAATATGCAAATCAGAGAACTGTAGAACAGAAATTCAACTCAACACTTTCAAGCACATAAATACCCACCAAATGCTTTATTTTGAATTATTTCATTTGCCAATAAATGTCATGACTACCTCTTTTGACACTTCCCATATTCCTTTGTGAGCTCCACAGTAGTTTCTTCTCCGCTCAGCCCCATTCATTGATTAACTAGTTTTGGTTTCTTACATTGATTCATTCTGATGAGGATTTGGTACATACAATGGATTAAATAACAAAGCCAAGGGTTTTAATATTTAGAGAGCAACTGGAAAACCAAGAGCTTGCTAAAGCAAAACAAAAGACTCAGATATTGATATGCACTAATTTGCAATTTACTTCCTACATTTCTGTTGGTAAATGTACACCACACATTGTCAAGCTCAAGTTGTCAATGTATTTAGAGTTGAAAAAGCAACTCACTCTAAAGGATTGTTTCTCCTGCCACGGTGGCACAATGGAAGTGAAGCAGTGTGCTGAGGCTAGGCATTCTCTAGGAAGCTAAAATTCATAGGCAGGCTCTTTTTTTGTTTAAATATGCCCTGGTTTGAACTGTTCAAGTCTGCAAGAGAAGAGCTCTGCAGTTTCACACCAGCTCAACTAGACATAAAGAAAGTGGCATGTGCCACTTTGAAGGGCAACTCTGGGAGAAGGGCTGGGAATGCAGCAAACAGCAAGAAGGAGTGTGGCAGCTTCAGGACAACATTTCTTCTGATCTGTTTGTTCTGCCCTCCTCTGTCAGTGACACTTATCCAGGCACTGGAAGGGAAAAAACCACAAGCAAACTGCCTATGCCACTCTAGAGAGACAGTGCATTGGGAAGATGGCAGCTGCACCAACAGGTGAAAATGAGCTCTATCTGCTACATTAAAGCTCTAATTTAATTTGGCAGAAAATCACTTGCAAATCAAGCAAATGTGACACAACCATTCTCCCTTGTGCTTGGCCATGTCCAGAAACTACAGCCACAGCTGTTTTGTTTGCCATACACTACTCTGATGCACAATCACTGAAAAATAAAGCACATTGTCTGTTGCTACACTAGTTTCCCCTTGAGGCTTATTTGAATTTTTCTTCCATTCAGGCTCAATCTTCCCCAGTAATAACGATAATCCTGATCAGCATTTTCACTACAAAAATTTGGAATTGCTACATGATCTTCCTGTACACCACAAACTCTGTGTTCTTTACAGTCTCAGGTGGTTCATTTGAAACAGTGCTCATTTGCAGACTCAGTTGCCATGATCCATGGGCACAGCACATTGTGAAAGGCTGCTACTACTGTCCTCAGCTTCTGCTTAAGAAATGATTTTTGGAGGGCTTACAAAGGATTCTTGCAGCTTCTCAAGTTTCAGGAAAATCTTTGACACCTGACAATGTCTGATGCTGATGTGTATACATGACATTCAAACTGACTCACGTCCCCAAAATGACATGCCAGATGCAAACTGTTGTCAGACAATTTTAAAAGCTAGGACAGATTGACTCATAAGTATTGATTTTATATGTATTTATGTTTAAAATAAATGTATTTCAAATATCAAATCTTATCTGGATTCTTCTGGTTTGTGTGTTACCTTGTCTTTGAACTCTCTTCCTTACTGCTCTTGCTTAGCTCAGTGCTGGAAGTTGACCTTTTATTGCAATGAGAAACAAGGCCTTGGGCAAGGCAAGTACAAAATAAATGGACCAAAGTTAAATCTGATGGATTGCTTGAGCTATAACATCAAACTGCTAATGCAAATGTTACTCCTCATAAATCACTTTACTTCCCTAAACTTCCTCCATGTAAGAGGAGCCTTTACATGACATAGCATTATATTCACTGACAATTCACACATACTTAAATATAATTCCAACCTGACTCTTCTAAGGGATTGGTTTAATTCTTTCAGAGAAGCTGTGAAAGCATTCAATTCTTTTCTTGAAAGAGATGCTGTGTCCTTCTTCCGTGACCCCAGAAAACAACCCAGAGCTACATGTCACTGCCGTGCGTGCACGCGGCCGAGCTACACAGCAGCAGCTTCAAATAGGGACTTGGAATGCTGCTAACTGGGCAGTTCCTCTCAAAAAGAGAGAGAACAAAAAGGAAAAGTGATTTTACCAGTGGATGTATTTCTGAGCCAGTGAATAAAAGCCATCCTGGTCACAAATCTCTATCAACTCCCTCGCAGGAGTTACGGCAGCATTGTGCCAGGCAGCGTTGACCAGACAGCTCAGGCATTACTTCATGCTTTTGAGATGTGGTTTCACAAGGCTGGTGGGGCAGGTCCTGCTGACAGGAGGGCATGCAGAGAGGACTGCATGGCAGTACCCAAATAGGGCATCAAATTCTTTCATACACTATGGGGAGCAGAGGCAAGTCCTGCTGCTGCATGTTGTATCAGCCAACTCGTTCTCCACTGCAGTGAGCCCACAAGTGTGCACTGGATGAGGCAGTAACACAGGCTGCACTAATGATGCAGGAGCAATAAGTTAGGCACCACCTTTTATACTTTGCTAATTTGTAGGAGGAAGGACAGGAAGCATGGCACTGTTATGAGGGGAGAAATTCCCTTCAGGCAATTCAGCAACCTTGGAGAGGGTTTCTATGGGAGCATCCTCCAGGTCAGATCCTGAAAAAGCAATTTGAATCATGCTAAAAAAGGAGGATCAAAGGACTTCTATAAACAGGAATCTCTAGAAAGTTTATTTCTCCAGAGGACTCCCTGCTCAATTCCCTTTGCAGGACTTACCAGAATTGAATTTTAGTCTCCTTACAGGATCACAGCAGGTCCCTTTGTAGCAGCAGAATTTCTCAGCTGGGAGCTCTTGAGTTCAAGGAGCAGCTCTGTAATAGATCCAGCGTTGCAAGAGTGGATCTCCTTGATCTCAGGAGAGACACTTGAATAATTAAATCTATTCTGTGTGTGTAAAAGGATTTAGTCATGAGTACAACCGATTTCTCAGTGCTGTGCACACACTGATCAGGATCCTGCCTCAAAACAGCAGTTTTCCTCTAATGCCAGGCCAAACTGTTGTTCTGAACAACTTTGGTTGATTTATCTTACTTCCATGATGTAAAAATGTTTGGGAGCTGTGTAAACAGCTACTAGTAATAGGGATTTTCCTTGCAGCATGACTATGGGGAAACAGGCACAATCCTTTTAGGCCATTGGAATAGTTGCAGTTTGTAATGAGTGCCAACCCACCACAGAGCCACTGCTCTCATCCTGCTGGAGGGGCCATTCCAGCCACCACTGGGTGACATCTCTCTCTGCACTGGAGTAACAGCAGCTTTCTAATCACTCTCAGCCTCATTGTACAACAGGCTTCTGCAGATGATAGCTGTGGGGATTGTCATTTCTACTCAGGAGCAGTGCAATGATCTACAAACTGCAAAAGGTAATTGCAGCATCATCATTGTTCTTCCTCTGTCCTCTTAACAATGAAGACACTAATGGTCTCATCAACCTAATCTTTCTTTAATGTCTATATTACGTTTCTGGCAGACCATGCTTAATTCACTTAACCAATTGATCTCTCCATCACACACAGACAGATTCTTGCTTGCCACCAGGTTAATACCACTTGGTGTGAACACTGAGAAGAAGGGAAACCACTGTGGAACCTCAGGGATAAAAAGGTCTAATGAAGTGGTCAAAAACCCTGGTAAGTTGGAGAGTCAGACAAAAAATAGACCCTCATCTGGTTTTAGCCATAAAAGTTCCTTCATTATTTTTGAATTAGTGTGTCTTTTTCTCTCTACACACAAAGAGGCACATGCATAAAACTAAGGTATGCTCACAGGTAGACATAGATGACAATATTCATTCCAAAATTGAAGGGATTGAACTGACACAGCAAACAAGCAAAAGACAGAAAATGGCCCGGAAAACAGTTTTGAGAAATAGCTTGTATAAATGACTGGTTGCTTACAAGTACAAATCAATAAAGTCTAATATAATTGATTTTCAGACACTTTGAATTATTAGCTTATGCCAGAACTGTTAGGTCAGGTAAAACACTTTAAAAACTCAAGTTTGTTCTCAGATGATTCCCAATCACTAATTTTTCCTTGATGCTGGGAAACTAAAGTGCAAAGCACACCAGTAGCTACATAAATAATGATTTGGTTTGTTTTATACACAGCAACTACTCAAAATCAGACTGCTGACATGCGATCTCCTTCTGTAGAGAGCTCATAATGCTGACATAATAAAGTCATTGCCTGTATTTTAGGGAGAGCTACTATATGTATATTGGTTTAGTTTTAGCCCAGTAGATTTGGAATAAAGAAAAACACTCATTTTGTGCATGTAAAGCCTTCTTTGAGACTGAAATAGAAGAAGTCTTTAAAGTTAAACACAAATCGAGAACGCTTGCTCAATCTTGTAGCAGCCAAAGTGATTAACTCCCTCCTTATAAAACAAACCCCATATTTTCCTACTAAAAGGCAGAAGGTAAAGTGCTTGTGATGAAATTACTAAGCGAGGATTGGGGTTATTTCTTGGTGTCTGTTAGGGTCTTCACACAAAAGCTTAGACCCAGGTGGTTCCCCAGGAACCACCAAAGTTTGTTTCTCCCCTACTATGCTTATAAAGACAGGAAAAGGGGGGGGAAATCCTCTCATTTATGTTAATTCCTTTGGGATTACTGCAGGCAGCTTCGTGGGCTGAAGGTTCTGCAGCATGTCACTGTCTGCTGTTCAGTCCTAGCCATGCTCTACAAGTCCAATGAGTTTTGCATCTCTCAGTGCTATTTAATGGATAGATTCTTTCAATCAACTGCTTTTACATGCTCGTCCTACTTCCACATCATTCCAAACATGTCTCAGACTATTTCCATCTTTTTTTCTGGATAGCTTGGGACTCTGACAAGTCCTGGCATATATAATAAACTTATTTCCTGTAACATTGGAAATTTTCCTGAAGCAATTCCTTTTGAAGGCATTCAGATGTCTGCCTGTATCTTTGGTGAATTCTTGGCTTATTAAGGTAGAAATCCATGTGAGCTGCTGTCAGGGAACAGTAAACCTGAGCCTGCTCTTACACTGCAGATTTTCAATGACCACAGTTTGTGTGGCTGCTCAAGTGCTTTGACAATAGCATACTTTATTCTTGAGTTTCTGCTTCTGCCAAGCAGAACTCTGCTAATTGACTGTCCTCCTGTGTTGGTTTACTCTATAAAGCACTTCTACAGGTGAGGCTTTAGAGCTCTGAATAGACCTTTTATTCCCTACAACTCATCAAGTGCTAAATAATATTGCTGCTCACCGTATATTGCTTAAGCTGTGACACTATCACCTATTGGTCCTAAATATCTGTCTCCTAGCAGTCCTCAGTTGAGTCATGCAAAGTATGGTCTGGATATAGCTACACTTGTCCTCATATGAAGTCAATATCAATGCCAAAATGGGAGAGGTGAGGGAATGCACCGGGTGTTTCATGCCAACATCTGTGGTAACATAAACACAAGCTGAATATGTTCATTACCTGAGAAAGCTGCAACTTTACAGACATCCCTGATGGCAACTAACTTTGTTGTCATTCCCTCACTTACCAAAATGTCCCAGAATTCATGGCAGCAGATACTGTCAACACTTTTTAATGTCTAGAAAGTTCATGGCAAGAACTTCTTTTGCCATTCAAAAAAGATTCGATCATGTTTCTCAAAGGAAAAACTCTACAGACATTCTGGATTGCTCCCCAGGCTGTTTAGTTCACTGAGCTTCACCTGAATGAGGGTTCTCCCCCTTTCCCTGCTCCCCCAAGCAAGGGTTTCCATATTATCTGCTATCAGCTACCAGATTATGCCATTTTTCATGACATACAAAATTCCTGAGTTTTGACAAATGAAAATGACAAGAAGTCAATAAACATCACCTAGTCATAATTACCCATTAAATACAAACTTAGTAGATTTTGTATATTACTTTCAACCACCCAAATAATTAAATGGTACTTAATGATTTGTGGGACTAAATTATTACTATGCAATGATCATTTTACAGCATAAACCTCACTGCATTAAATTCCCACTTCCCAAACCATGTTAATTTATCCTTTATCTTCACCTGGAAATTAATCACCTCACCTTTTTTATATGGATACTTATTTCAAAGGTGGGCTTGCTTAGAACCTGTTTTATGTATACTATTTTCAAAGTAACATCAGCTTAATTGGAGAATAGCTTTTGAACTGCAGATCCAAACAAACAAATGAAAGCTTTCCCACCAAAGACTTTGCAGATGTTTGTTGGCCATCATCTCTGACCGAAACATTCCTGAAGAAAGACTAAGAAAGGAGGTGGGGACATGTGATTTTGTGATTAAGGTGCAAAACTAGAGTGCCAGAAAGCTGACATCTACCCCTGCTCCTGCCACAGACTTTCTCCTATACATCTACAACTAATAGCTCTCTGCCATATAAACTTCTCCATACTCACAGCTGTATGCTCAGTTATGCACAGGGTAACATACATTCAATTTCAAATGGCTGAAATACTTGGAAGAAAGTTTGACTATTATTTCTAATCATACTTTGCTAATATTCCCTGGATTTTTATTACAGTCTACCCAATCAGCACCTTGGGTAATTTCCAGTTACTACCAGAATGGTTTAAGTGAAATATGGGAGTATATGTAAATTGGAATAGTGCATTAGAGTTTGTGCTATGCATTCTTACCTCTCCTGGGATTTTTTCTAAGGTAAGAGATGCAGGAGTGCTCCTTCTCCAGCTCTCTGTGCCTACTCACTTTTGCACAATGTCTAGGTCTTTGATTTTATTCTTTTTTTAATTTCCTATTTACACCAATGACTATTAATTTCATTTTTGCTGTTCTAGAGTAAATACTTTTATCCTAATAAGGTTCTAAAGGAGTGAATCCCAGGAAACTCTGCCAAGCACATTTCATGACTAAGAACAGAAGCTGTAAATGAACCCTTCAGGTTCTCACACTCCAAGGCAATCTCACGAGTAAGGATACAGCTCCTGTACTAAGACAAAGTCAGTTTGAGGATCAATACCACCAAGCAGTAGGCCTTGATGACTGACAACATTCAATAATTACATTTCCATAGGTTCTTGCCCCAGAAATCTATGTGCATGTTACAGTGGGTTTTGGATCTCCAGTAAGATGATGTCCAAACGCTTTGCATGGGCAAATAACAACCACAACCATCCTTAGGCTTCCAGAACTACTAGGTTCCTTGATTTTTTGCTTTTCTTTGGCCCTCAGTCCCACTGAAGATCGCATGTTCGGCACTGCAGGATGTGAAGAAGATGGAGGGAGAAAACTTAAGAAAAGTTAGATTTGATTAAATCTCTGAAAATTGCTTTTCTTTTTTAGACCCTTTACTGCCTTTTCTGTTGGGAAATACATCTGGTTAAGCCTTTCAGGACAGCATTGTGAACAACTGTCTAGTTAACAGCATGGGGTTAGTCTGTTCTTCATCAAAGATTTCTGTAAATCATGCTTGAGCTCTGAGATGCTCCCATTTTCTTTGGTGACCTCCTTTTAGCTCTGTATTATTTTCAAATTCTGTTTGTATCACATTTCCTGTAGCCTGGACCCAACCTCCCCTTCAGTGAAATGTAGACTGTTTTCTTCTTTGGTGTTCCACCTTGACCTTGCTCCCTTCATGGCAGCCCTTTAAGATGCACATAGCTTTTAAGATAAATTTAATTGAGGGTTGTAGGTCTGTTCTCAACACCCTAATTCAGCTCTTTTTTTCCTGCTTTGGAGGAGACTGAACTTTATGGCCCTCATTTTCCAAAAGCCTCCAGTCTGCTCATTAGGCATATGATGCAAGCAACCAGTATCAGCTTCACACTAGCAGCTACCAAGGCCTTAGGATTTTTTTTTCTCAAATCTTATTTTAGTAGCAAAATACCAGTACCACTGGATAACAGAGGTGCCCTGATCTTTCAGGTATTTGTGCAAATGCATGCAGTAACTTTATGAAACCCAGACATAGCTTTATTCCACATCCATCCTCTTCTATACCATTTGCTCTACAGACTGAATTTAACACTCCACAAAGCAACAGAATTAAAGCTGTGTGCAGTAATCACTCCTGGGATAACATGAATGTGTGCTTGTCAGTAGACAAAATGTGGAGGCATTTGGGGAGAGAGAACAATAATTAGACTTTAACTAAGAATGCAGAATATGTGAAACGAGAAAGCCATCTGCTTGAAGCAAAGATGAAACATAATAATGAGAAATCTTCTGTGAGAAAGGGATAATCAGAAGGCTAAAAAAGAGAATTATATTGCCCTACTAGATTTTAACATCACCTCAGAAGAATTCATTGTAACCTAAGAACCAAATACTATATCCTAGCTGACTGATGAATCCTGGTTTGCTTTGGTAAGGAAGATGTGTCACTGCAGCATGTTTCTTGAAAAAACTGCTGCATTAATAAAGTTACCAAAAGACTCAGTATTATTTTTTCTCTGGCTAAATGAGCTATGGAGTGATGCAGTGGTACTGATTCAATGTCCAGGAAGGAAACCACCATGAGCATACTAGTACTGCACACAAATGCATGCTGTGAGGCCACAGGGGAACAAAAAGCAGACTCACCTCTAAAATGAATGTTTGTTGTGCACTATATCACTACCAAAAATGTATGCAGAGTGCTCAGGCAAAACAAGAAGGTTCACCTACCTTACAGGTGAACCAGCTCTGCACAGCAGGCTACAGCATAAGGAAAGATCCAAGCCAGTAGCATTTCCTATGGACAGTTCTCACAAACAACTGCATTTTGCAGCATTTAAGCATGAAAAATTCAACAGATATTGCTCCTGTGGGCTGTAACAAGAGGGGGCTCGAGGTTCAAATGGTTTAGCTGAAGAAGCTAGATGAGATTTGGTTAGTGATGACTAGGGTACTGTGGAGACACCACAAACAGCCCAGCTGACATCAGATAACACTGATGCATCTTGTCGCACTGCACCCTACAGAGCTAATAGTACACTGCTGCTTTATTAGATTGATATCTGTGGAGAAGAAATTGTTGCCTGTCATGTTTATCAGTGATAGACAACCACCACTCTATGTGCTTGAAATTAGCATATCAAGGCAGGGCAGATTCATTAGTAATTTGGGACTTCAGCTGGGAAAGGGAGGTAGAAGTCACTGGAGCCAGTTGGAATTGACTGCTCTGCAGAGGTTAAATTCATGTGACTCTGGTCAGACAGGCCTAAGACACTACGGGAAGCAGATCCCTGACATGCTCCTGGGCTTGCCAATGGCAATTCAAAACCAAAACCCAATGAGGACAAGGGTACAGCGTTTATTGGTCTCCCACCTACACAGGTTATACTAATCTGTTTCCACTTTGTGCTCCCTGTCTATCAAACAAGAATAATTCCCCACTGGTGAATAGTAAAGTTTAATTAACATTTATGAACTACTGCCTAATATTCATGTGGAATTAAACAGAGAAATAACTAATAATGAAGAGAATATACAATTCAAAACAAAGCTGAATGCAAAATGTAGGGCATATAGTCATGAATCTCATTTTCTGCTTCTGCATGCTACAATTTAAGGTTCATTTTTAGCCTGCTGTTTGTGTAGAGGACAAATACCATGCAGCTTCAAAGGAATATGTGTTTTTAAAACAGTTGTCTGTGAGACCAGCTGGCACATTATCCAAGAGACACTACAGTGGACCTCTCCATTCCTTCGTATTACTTTATTTCTCCATTTATCCATATCACTTTATTTTCTGTTTCTTATCCCCACAGCCTGTACTGGTATCTCTGCTTGCCCAGCCCAGAAAGCTCTGTTCAAGTCCAGCACGTTCCAAAGGGCTGGACCAAGAGAGTGAGACTATTTCTGCGTGTGAGAAACAGGCACAACAGCTCAGCCTCGTTCCCAGGTCTGAACATGAACATGTCAGGATAGATACGAGATACAAAATCAAAGGAACTAAATGTGGGATGTAAGTTGCTAACTGTTGCTTAGCAACACTACACTGATGTCACACAAATCATGACCTTAGCATCAGAGTCAACACTGTTCACGCAGATATCTGCAAACAGATCATCTGATATGGCAGAAAACAAAAAAAACCACAGAACCATTTCATGCCAGCTTGAACATGCACTCTGGGTGCTCTAATGGCACTGTGGGCAAAGAGCACGTTTGCCTCCTGATGAGCTCTCAAAATGTGCATGGTAATTAAAGGAATAATCTTCTTAAATTATTAAATTCTGACCTCACAGACAGAAACTGTGGCTGGAGTGAAATAATTAGGCCATGACTCAATCAGATTTGCATGGCAGATATTAGAGCTCTATTGAGAGGAAACTTGGACAAGGTAGGCAACGAGCTGTTTACCTCCTTATGCATCACATCTACTTCTTTCTATTTCTCACACAACATTTCTCTCTCATATTCTATAATTTTACCCCTTAATTATATTTATGAATCTATTGTTACTTTTTTTTCTTTCAAGAGAATTTCACAGTCTGTTTCCTTTATTAAATAGCAAAACTCAAAAACCTTTGAGATATAAAATCCAAACCAAGTTTCTTAATAAGAGGGGGGGGAAAAGCTTACATATTTCATATCAGATTTTCTCTGTAGATGTTCCAATTATAAAACTAAATTACATAAAATTTTGTCTATTTTCCCTTTAACTGGAAAAAACTTACTTCGTTCAACAGCAACTTCTTATGTAGTGTGAAAAAGAAAACAGAAGGCCAGATTTCTTCCTTTATTGCAGACCTCTGAGTGTGGAAAGCACTTCATGAGGCTGTAAAAAATTCTGCTCAAGGCACCCACCCAACAAGAGTGTTGTGTCATTAGGCTAAAGCAAATCCAGGATTCTGCTGGATAGACCTTAACACAACAAGCTATGGAAGGTTCAGAAACATAAAATGGTCTCCACCTCTAGGTTTTCTAAATCTAACCCCTAACTTTCTCCTCCGTAATCCATCAGAGATGTATACCAAAACCTGAAATCTGGCCTCTTCCCACCAACCTGCTCCAACTCATAACTCAAAAAACACAGTTCCTGGTTTCCCAAACACTAAAAACTAAGTCAAAGCCATTGGCCCACACTAGTCCTAAGCTTCAGCTCAACCATCTGCATCCAAAAGGCTTACAGCAAAGAAATTAAATGGTCTTTCACGGGGTTTTATCCAAGTCCTAATGATTATACAGTCATTAGCATACCTGACTGCAGAGTTTATACATGGTCCATAAACAATCCCTTCTTGTCTTGGATTTTTTCCTAGTTTTCCAGCCTATATAAAATCCAGCAATAAAGTCATGTGATATTCTTCCTTAAATATGTATTCCTGAGCATTATCACTGACCCAGCACGAGTCTCCCTTTTTCAGACTTCAGCTACACAAAAGCACTCAAATAAGAATCTGTCTCCAATCAAGCACATGGCAGAAGTCAACTATTTAGTTGCCATAATAAATGCAAAGGAAAAATTGGAGCAGCTGCTCCCTAGCTGGAACGTAGGCTTCAGCAGATATTAATGACAAAATGCAATTTTTGAGCAGTGGTAGCTTGAGTCTGCCAAATTGAAAAGGCTGTCCTTGGGATGACAGCTCTGGGGAAAAGGAGCTGTCTGTGATGGTCTTGAAAAAGGAAAAATATCATAAACCTGACGGCTGTTTCTAGTAGAATAATTATTTGAGCATAATAGTTTTATGGGATTTTCATGGAGCCTACTGCCAAAAAGACACATTAAGGTCTGCCAGTATATCCTCAGAATAACACAGGCCACTAATATACACCAAGGTAACTCACACTAAATGCCATAACTGTGGTTAGAGCAAAGTGTGTTAGTCCTCAAGAAAATCAGTGCTTATGTGCCACAGTAGAGAGTGACAGAGATCAAAACTCCACCAGAGCCCAAGGTCCTGCTGTGGGATTCGGCGGGAAATCACACCCTGTACTGGAGAGGAAACCCATTCCCAAGTGTCTGCGAAGCTGATCTGAGAACAAAACC
>NW_008691042.1:0-13287 GCF_000695815.1 Acanthisitta chloris | reverse complement strand
TTCCCTGCCCTCCAATCCAGAGGCCATTAGTGACTTGAGGTTATGATGCAAGGACCTCCAGCCAGACATGCAGACAGGGGATCCATATCAATAGTTCACCAATTCTTTTTCTTCCTCTGCATATGAAATGAGAGCAAAATCTTCATCCATTTCCCCAGGGTACACCTTCCCAAGATAAACGGGGGAAATGTTAATCTCTTGAATCCTAAAGGCTAGCCAGAAAAAAATCCTAATGCTCCAAAAACGATGATGCACACTGGTTTACTGCAGGCACTGTGAACGTGCTGAAAGCAATGTGTTTAATTTGTGACAATAAAACGTTTTGTAGAAGTTGTGTCCCTATAAAATAGTAGAATAAATAATATGAAAAATAAAAACATAAACAGAAAATCTTGCAATCATGAGCAAGAAACACAGTATAAGACTTGGAAAAAAACCCCAAACCAACAACAAAACAACCCCAAGAAAAACAGGACAAATCTTATAGCCTAGTTGGTTTTCATATATATATAGAAGAACTTAGAAATAAATCTTAAATTTTAGTTGAAATACTATTTCACATTGCCTTGAATAAAAACAAGTTGTTAATGCAAATTCCAATCCAGTTCATCTCAGTTAAGGGCTACTTCTTGCATCTTTTGACTCCCATCTGAAAGAAAACTCTACATCATTGCTGTGTTTCCTGTAAGAGTGACTGAATGTCATTCTTGAATGACATGAGCTAAGTACAACGTGTTAGCTGCATTTGCAAAAGTGATATCTCTTCTTTCAGGATAATGTAGGACCATCTTCAGCAATGTGCCCACAGGAACATCTTGAGTGCAAAAAGTGCCACACAAACAGAAGGCATAGAACTTTGCCTCTTCACAAAGGGAAAACAAAGAGTGTTGCCAATACCAAGAGTTCTGCAGTGGCTAACACAGTGTGTGGTGGTTTTCAGAAAGCTCAGGCTTCTAAAGTCAGGATTCTAATAAAAACCAATTAACTTGAAACAAGATTTAGCTTCAAGCCAGTGATGTGGAGCGAGCTTGAAAACTTAATCCAAGCTTAATCCTGATGGCTTAAACACAGGAATATGTAAAATGATAATATAATTTTAAGAATCTAAGGGTGGATTCTCAACTCATGTTATTAATGCTTAGAGTTGGAAACTGTCAAGCTATTTTTTATATACTATTCACATGACGGTAAAGATTTAGCTATCACTGTTGTCCTCCTCAGAACATCACAGAAAGGAAACCTGAATGTGCCCTGAAAAGCACCTTTGAAGGACCTAATACTTTTGTGGTCAACTAATGTACCTCCAGGCAATTAGCTCACACTAACAGTTCATAAATCTCAGGAAAATGAAGTCTGCTGACAGCATAATTCTTGGGCCTGGCTTCCTACTGCTGACATCTCCTCTGCTCTGACTCCACTGTCTATCTGAACTGTCTGCTTAATTCTTGATTTACTGCTCTGCATTAGCATTTCTGTCATATGAATTCATCTCTGTTACCTTCTATGTAGCCCTGTGCTCATTGTTACAGAGACCTGCTATTACCATGAAGGTCTGGCCTTACTGCTTTTCCTCTCACATCACGGGAAGGTTTTCTGCTCTCACAAGTACCCACTGCATATTGGGACAGGTAGAAGCCAGTATCAGGGAGGAATTTACCCAAAAGTACTCGTGGTGTTACACACACTGCTACTGCAAGACTGAAATATAGGAAGCTTCTTGCCTTGCCAGTCAACTTCTAAATAACACACAAACAGACTCTGGAGGATTGTACAGTCTCTGATCAAATTTAAAATAGATTGCTGGGATAAATACTGGAGGCAGTGATGGGACTTTAAATCATCAAACCATCAAAGCAATCTAAAAATAACCAACTGCAGCTTGCAGCCACTTGATTTCAATTTATAGTTTAAATAATTGAGGGTTCCAATTATTTCCAGGTTGCATGTTTGATTTCCTGCTTTCTACACTATTGTAGCTTGTGACATTTTACACCGGAAGAAAGGAAGACTGCCCATCTTTCCTTTATCTAAAGGACCAGAAAAAAGAGTGCTTCAGGTGTTTAAAATGACAAAAGTCATGGCTACTTCTGCTGCAGCAATTGGAGATTTTAGGAAAGTAGGCAGGGAAGAGAGATTCTTACATGCTCTGCAATAGTGCAATGGCTCAAGTTTGCAGTGGCAAGTGCTGGGCTTTGAACACATGACATTGCAGGGGTTTGAGTTCTGCTTTAGCAGCTCCAGCACTGTAAAGGGGAGATAAGCAGTGGTCAAAATACTTGTCTACAGTTCAGAAAATACAGGCTGCTGTCCCATGTGGCTCTTCTGAGCCCAAAGACATATCTGCATTACCAACCATAGGAGCAACTTGGTTAGCAATGAATAAAGCATAAGTATACACATGAATAAAACTAAAATCATCAGTTCATACCTATGTCCCTCATACACTAAATCACCATCCACTAATCCTCGAGAAAAAATTTTATATGTCATTTACAGAAGTTCCACAATTTCTAAAGCAGTTTATCCTCTATATACTTTTTAAGAGAGAAACAAAAACTTAAAAGAACCTCTCTCTGCAGGTCCAGCTAGGTGCTCTTTTCATTCTCCCCAGAACTACAGTGTTCATTATAGGAAAGGAGATGCCACACAGACCCTGCAGAATGCCAGCAAAGAATTTGGATGCAACAGGTGGAATGTGATGCATTCCAAACACTTTGCATGTTCTATATCGCAAATAATGCCTCCTATAGTACTGCTTTTTATTCTTTCTAGCAACAGGGTCTGGCTTTCTGGATCACTTTGCTGATTCCTGACAGGAATATTTTCCATGCTAGTGTGCCTATTGTCTGCCACAGAGAGCAGAACTTGCTCATCCAGGTTGCCTGCCCTTGAACAAGAACAGCAGCCACAGCCTCATCAGGAATTCAACTGGAAGAAACGAACATCTCTCTTATCACTACTTTTGACAGCTACAGATAAGCCTTCTTGTTCCCCTTGTTGTCTATAGCACAGCTCTTAATTTTGTATTATTTTTTTCTCTATACTATGAAGTACAAAAAAGAACTTCTTTGAGTTCTCAATTGTGCCTCTTGGCACCATGTTGGCACACTTGCATTTTATTAGGTAAGGACAACAGAAATCAGAGTTGAAACTTAATACAAAGGAAAACACCTTCCTCCTTCCCTGCAACTGGCTTCTCCTGACAATATTTAGATCATTAGGGAGCTCCTCTCATCCTATTCAGGAATCATAAGGCAATTAAAGCCTGCTTTAACTGACAACAAAGGAATTTTATGCAGTGGAATGTGTAGACTGGAGAAAACCCACTGACATGGTCTCTCTCCCACAAAGGAAGCTGGTTAAAGAACACAGCAGTATTTCATACAGCTCATATGGAGAGGTCCCAGTTGACTGGAAAATGGGATATGTTGTCCCAGTTTCAAGTAGGGTAAGATGGCAGATCCTGGTACTGATATGCCTATAAGTCTCACCTGGTAAAATAATGAAGAAGGTCATTCAGGAAGTTATTGAAAAACACTTGATACTGTCTCTCACAGTATCCTTCTGGATACAGGATACAGCTAGGAAAGTGGATAATAGGTTAGGTGAGCAATTGACAGGTGGGCCAGCCTCAAAGGGTTGTAAAAATTGAGGTGACATCAGGCTGGAGGCCAGTCCAGTGGGGTTCCCCAGGGCTCAGCCTTACGGCCAGTGCTCTTTAGTGTTTGTGTAACAACCTGGATGCAGCAAACGAGTGTACACTAAGTTTGTCAGAGATACCAAAATAGCAGGAGTTGTGGACTCCCTCGAGGGTTGGGAGGTCTTACAGAGGAGGGCCATAGGAAATTTACCATAGGAAATTTAAAGAGAGCAAGTGTTGGATTCTCCACCTGGCACAAGGTAACCCTAGTTATATGTACAAACTGAGAGACAAGGGGCTGGAGAGAAGCCCCACAGAAAGAAATGTGGGGGATTTGGGTTGATGGAAAGTTGAATATGAGTCAGCAGTGGGCCCTAGCAGCCAAAAGGGCCAACTGTGCCCTGGGGTGCATCAGGCACAGCATCAACAGCTGGTCAAGGGAGGTGATTGTCCCATTCTACACTGTGCTGGTGTAGCCTTACCTCGAGTCCTGGTGGCAGTTTTGGGCACCTCGATACAAGGACATCAGACTATGAGAGTGTGTCCCGAGGAGGGTGATCAAGACTGTGAAAGGTCTGGAGGGAGCGACTTATGAGGAGAATCTGAGGTCCTTTGGCTTGTTCTACTTGGAGAAGAGAAGGCTGAGGGGTGCCCCATTGCAGTCTACACCTTCCTCAAAAGGAGCAGGAGAGGGGGAGGTGCTGATCTCCTCTCTCTGGTGACTAGCAACATGACATAAGAAAATGGAGTGAAGTGGCCTCAGGAAAATGTTCAGTTTGGACACTAGGAAAAGGTATTTCACTGAGAGTGTAGTGGGTCACTGGAACAGGCTACCCAGGGAAGCATTCACAGATCTCATGCAGCATCTGGACAGTGCCCTTAGTCATATGGTTTAGTTTTAGGTAGTCCTGCAAGGACCAGAGAGCTGTTCTCAAGGATCCTTATGGCTTCCTTCCATCTTATGGTATTCTGCAATCCATTCCATGCAAAAATCAAACACTTCTTTGGTAGATCACACTTAGCTGTGTGCAGCTTTATGAATGCACCTGCCCAGGAAGGTCAGATTTGAGCTTTGCCACAATGGCTAAGCAGGTGGGATATAATCCTGTCGCCCTAGGATTTTGACAGCCAGAAAGAAAGAGCAAGTGATTGAAGAGGTTGCCTAGCATCCCAACAGCTTTGGACTGATCGCAGTTGTGATAGCGGCTCTCCTTCTAGCTCTTGCAGATTTTCAAAGTAGCTGGATCGAGATGGCCACTTGCTTATTTTGTATTCAGGAAAAATGCAGATTTAAGTCACAGTTAAAATGCTGCAACCCTCTTCTAAGTCAACCCTTTAGCATACATGATTTTCCATACCTTGGAAATTCTGCAACAACTTCTACTTCTTCCAATTAAGACAGTAGCAAAGCCATCAGTTCTCCCTTTTTCCTGAAACACACCACAGCATATCTGTTGCAACATTCAGGTCAGAACATTTCCCTAGAGTGGTATACCCATCATTGTCCTATACCTTCCCAATTTATTATCATCACTTCACCAGCTCTGCTCTCCCCTTTGCGTGCAGAACTCAGGCTAATGCAATATGTCAGATTGCACAGCCCTGGTTCTGAACGCTGAGAATCTGCACAAATAAGAAATGTACCAAAAAGGCACTGAATCAGGACACTGCTGCAGGGCCAATGGAGATGTGTTTCAAACCCACCATTCTGTCAGAGATTGAAGGAACATCAAGGAGATGGCTCACATTAACAACAGTGGACAAGCCATTTTCCAGCAGCTCCTTAAGCCATCCATCATTGGGCTGTTGTGTCATAACCAAATCAAAACTGATCCTATCAAGATTTCCAGGTCTCTGCATTATAATAATCTCTAGCACGTGCAAATTGCACACAGGACAGCAAGTGCTGGGGTTGGGATGTTTCTTTTTTAAAGGTGAGACTGATGAGACTGAATGAACACAACCTCAGAGCGTATCTGTAATAGGAGACCTCTAAATACAGGCAAATGTGACTTTGCCTTTAGCTGCACCTGCCTTTATGCACTCCAAAAATACCTTGATTTGATGAATCATTCCCAAAAGCTTTGCCCCAAGGTAAAACAATCTTCCAAGAACTTCAGATACTGACATGAACTCCTAGAAATTACATCTTCAGGAACTCTCCTTCTGGGACTACTGGTGAGGGTATGAAATTTTCATTAGCTCTGGCCCACAAGCAATAGCTAGACAGGAACAGTGAGGAACTTACTTCTTTCTCTAGACTAGCAAGTATGTTGCTCCAGCAAGCAGAAAGATATGTCATTTTCCTCTTGGCTTTCTCCCTCACTCCCCTTTCGAGTCTTTAAAAATTCAAGTCCTCATTTGCGCAATGCTTACAGCTATGTAAACATCTTTGCTAATTACTCCAGTTATCAGCGTCCAAACAGAGCCCACGAGCTCTACAAAGGGCAGGAGCCTGTCAGTGCTCCAAGATAATATCCTTCAGGAGAGGCTGACTGACAGAGAAAACATACTTGGGGTTTGAGACTGGTAAATCACAGGCTGGTTTGGTTCCTTGCCTCATTCAAGATACCACAGGACATTCAAACAATTAGGATATATGGCAGAGATGTGCTGAATTTCTGTGTTGTGTCTGACAACTATAATATGTCACCAAAGAATGCAACAGTGAGTTTTGTATGGTATTGTGGACCTAGTGCAGAGTCTGCTGGAACAGATTCACTTTGGAATCAAATGTTCACTGCCCAGCTGGATTCAAACAGGTATGTGATGACCAAAGAAAATTTCAGATGTTGAAGATATGAAATATATAAAATGAACATATACAGTATATCAAGATTTCTCTAAGCCACAGAAGCATGGATCTCCATCAGAAAAAAAAAAAAAAGAAAAAGCAGCAGGCTAAAAATGTATTATCCAGATGATGGTTTAATATAGCATGCAAGAAGAAGAACTCTTTATTCATAACTATTAATTGGAGATGAAGAAAAAAGTATCTGAAGGACAAAATTAGTTGCAAGACTAATTCTTCCTGAAAGTCTTTTTTCCTGGTCATTTTCTGGCTCACATTTTGCCTTCCTCTACAGCAACACTTCCCCATAATCACCATGTTTTGAGAGGATATGAGGTTTTTAAAAAGCTATATTTGACTTACAGAATACCAAAGATAGTTACTCACTCTTGGAAGTATGGCACTCATTTGGATACAGGAGGCGCTCCAAGTGCTTACCTGGAATAAAGCCAAGTAGGGATTTTTTGTTGCTGCTGTTGTGAAAAGGATGCCTTTGTGAAAAAAACAAATTGTGGTTTCAACCCATTTTAAAATGTGCCCTGTTAAGACCAGTCTCCAGGAAAAATTTGTACAGCTGTTCCCAGTGAAAAGCTCAGATATGTTGGAGAAAATTACCCTACGGGAGGAACCATTTCCTACTCAGGGAAGACATCCTGAAAGGGAAGGATTTAGACACACTGGCAGAGCTGCTCAATATAATTTGTGCATTTACCTGCAGTGAGTAATGTCATCCACTGTGTGCAGTTAGAGAAATGAATGGGCTGAGAAAATCTTACACTTGAAAAAACCCACCAGTTTTTATGGATGGAAATTGTGCAATAATCAGCCTGGAGACGAGACGGTTATGTGGAGACCCCACAGTAGCCTAAAAGGACCCATAAGGGAGCTGGAGAGGGTCTCTCTGCTAGAAACTGCAGTGATAGGACAAGGGGCAATAGGTACAATTGCAAAGAGGGGAGATTTAGATTAGATATTACCAAGAAGTTTTTTTCCTGTGTGGCTGGTAAGACACTGGCACAGGTTGCCCAGGGAGGCTGTGACTGCCCCAGCCCTGGCAGTGCTCACAGCCAGGTTGGATGAGCCTTGAGCAACCTGCTCTGGTGGGAGGTGTCCCTGCCCAGGGCAGGGGTGGCTGGGGCTAGATGATCTCTAAGGTCCATTCCAACCCCTTAATATTCTATGATTCTATGATTCTATGACCAAGTCTTCACAAATGAAAAGAGCAAAATGAAAACCACAGCAGAGATCCCTCAGTACCCCGTGCAGCATTAACTACAGGGTGTCAGTTTGCAAAGGTGTTTGGCTGGTTTTTGGGGTATTTTTTGAGCAAGAACTCACCCTTTCAAGGACAGTGAAAGAAAGCTCAGGTGCACTGAGAAAGCTGCTCAACCCAGATGATGCTGCTGTCACTATGAGGCATTTTGCAACTGCAGCTGGAAGCAACAGTGAATGATGATGGAGGTGGCAGTGGTGGAGGCTGGAGAGAAGGTTAGAGCAGAGACTCCAAGACAGAGCTACATCCTGTGTACCAAAACAAACTGGTAAGACACTGGCACCAAGCACTTCAGGTACCTCTGCTCCTTCAGCACAGCTGAAAGCCTCTGAAAATAATTTCAAGTACTACTGTCAAATCAGTTCCCAAATACTTACACATTGTTCTACAAGGACTTGGAGCACACATCAGAATTATTATGGTACTAACCCTTTTTCCTCTTTCTATGTTTGCATGCCCCAGGGGTTTTTTTGCATCAGTAGTCCCCAAAGGATCTTACTGAACACAGTGAATACACCTACAGGAACTGCATTTTTCAGGAAGCAAGCCAGGCAGATATCATCCAAAAAGGTAGTGTTTCATTATTATTATTTAATTGCTACTTTTAGTTCTAGTCCTCTCCAGACTGTCAAAGCAATGCATATCCAACCAGGCAGAAGGCAACTTCTCTAGCCAATTACTGCTCACCAATAGACCTGATTATCAAGCAGAGATCATTAGATGCTCTCTAGGAAGGCTTCATTCCCACAGAAAACCAGTGAGCCCACCACAACCGAAATAGAGGCAAAATTCAATCCAGTTATTAGCTGCTGACTGGTTCCACAACAATCTGGTCAAATCCATTCCCCACTTTTGCCTTTGAGGTAAGGACTCCAGTAACACTTCACTGACACAGATCCATGAAGTCAAGCACAAGGAAAGAAGAGGAAAATGAATGCAAATACCTTCCCCCTACACCTCTGCAAAGCCACTTTCCAACACCATGATGAACAAAATTAAACCCCTAATAAGCCAGAGTCTGCCAAAAGAGTATTCTAACCCTAAGGCTCTCTCTGACTAATAGCTATGTGGTTTACACAAAGTGGACTAGCATTAACAAGAGAGAACAGTCTGTCAGCTAAGGACCTTCTTTGGAAGGTTAAGAGATAGTGTTTGACGTGCCCTCAGACAGAAGTAGGAGCCGAACCAAGTTCTCCCACATCATAGATGAGCCAAGTGTTAGATTAGTCTAAAAATAAGGGGTAAAAAAATTGAGATAGAGAGCTACTACTCAGTATTGTAAATTATACTGAAATCTACCTTTTTCATTTCCTCCTGTGTTCCTTCTCAGATTTAAACAGAATTATTCAGTTCAGTATTTCATTTGAGGGGATCAATGAAACTGCCACTGAACCTCCTGCTAGCAGAGGGGAGAGGTGGAGGAGATGCACTCAGGTCTAGGTCTCTCCCTAACATGTGGCTTCACAGGACACTTCATGCTGCTTCAAAACCATCCAGGAAAGACAAGATCTCCCTCATATTTCTTCAATAAGATAATGAATAAGTGAGCATTAAGTGCTTTTTCAGAACATCAGAGATGGCATACTGCAAGGCTGAGTAGCAGTTGTATTAACCCTAAGGCTAACCCTCCTCTGCTGATGGGGGTGTGGGGAGGGGAAAGGGACTAAAAGGTTGAGAACTGAAATGCCCTTCACCCTCATATTGATTGAGGTACATAAGACAGCAGCAAAGAGTAACCTGCAGACACATTAGTGTCAGGTCTTCAAAGGCACTCATTAATTTGCATGGAAAATAGATTTATTGAAACATACTAGCTTCTGGTATATTTATATATGAAATGAAGCAAGTTAACATTCACTTTGCTAACACTGGGTTATCAGTCAGGCCTCACACACACATGGTGTAACAAACTATGACCCTGCTGAGAATGCAATTAACACAAATACCAGTATTTACACCAGTACTGACACCCAGGCCCACATGAGACAGCAGGGCAGACCACCAGGACTACAGACACACAGTAAGGCCATGCTAATACATTGCCCATACTGCTTAAATTTTGCTATCCAACAAATATAAAGCCTCAGAGTAACCCTGATTTTCCAACCATGAACTTTCTTAAAACTATTTTTAAATATTTCTTATTTTTCAGTGAGAATATTTTTCTTTAAAAACAGGCACTTCCTTATTCTCAGACATCAGTACCATTCCCTGGCAATATCACACCATGTCACCCACTAGACAGGACTGCATCAACATGATGTCTTTTTATTCCAGTTTATGAAATGAGCCCAGTAATTTCAAAGATGTATTTCCTGTCTCTTCATATATGCTTGCAATTTTTAGAGGTAATTCTGTACCTGCTAAAAGGTATCTCTCAGTTTGACTACAAATGGGTAATTTTGTGAATAAATTAGTGACAAGTTTCAAAACCAGCTCAAATGACCCCATGACAGCCAAATTTAACTGCTGGCACCTTCCATTAAAACATCCTTTCATTTCTTCGATACCAAAGGTCACATTTTGTTCTCAGTTACCAGCATTAACTTGCAGAAAAGGCATCTGAGGTAAGATAACTCAAGAACACCTCATTTATAACAAAGATGTAGGTGTAAGAAATTCCTGTTTCTTCCTCCTTGTCATAACTTCCCCTCACATACTCTGCAGCCAAACAAAATTTCAGGAATCTGGAAGGAAAGATAAGAGACTTACCTCTCCAGACTGAGACACACAGATAGGATTCAACTGCACTCCAAATTTACATTTCCTTGGGGGAATGATTAAACAGGTGAGTTAAGTGATCTTTAAAAACAAACCAACAAAAAAAAATTCAAAACAAGTCAGATAGCTCAGTAATTTGCTTTTTAATGGCAATCATATGTCCCATAACCCAATCTTACAAACAGCTATGCCACAGCACAGTGACCAGCAGAGAGGGACAGCAGTCACAGCCTGCTAATGCAGGCTTGACTGCCAAGCACTGCACTGCCTGGAACAATAGCCTGGAACAGCCAGGCACAGCACAGTTAGCTAAGGAGCACTCACACCTCTCTTCCACCAGGAAGTTCATGCAACATGTTATTTATGTTGCCCAGAACACATATCATGACACAAGGGCACCCTTCAGGCCTCACTATTCACCCTATCAGCCAGCAGAGATCTAATCAAGGGTTGCAGAATTGCCAAGATGTTATCCACTTCCTTTCCAAGTGAGCCTACAAATGTGGCTGTACTGCCAGCTGAAAGATGGGAAAACTCAGCATGAGAAGAAGGAAGGAAATGAGCTCACTACTACTTCTGGCATTGAGGGGTCATTGTTCCAAGTCCAAAGCCATTCTCAGCCTCACAGCTCTGCCCAGGCAGAAGGAGCAGCCTGAATTTTCCTCCCATGAGAGGTGGAATTGTACTGGTTTCACTGCAAGGGAAACAAAAGCAGAGCAAAATGAACTCTCCTTAAGACAGGCAAGAGCCTTGTTCAAGCAAACTGATTAAAACATCACTATGATATCTAAAGGTACAGATTCTCAGTTGATGTATTCTATCAGAGCTCCACAAAGTCCATAAAGTTATGTATTTTTAATGCCAAATAATGACCTTTCCCAAATACTTTCAAAACCAATGCCAACTAAAAAGATCAGTAGGAGGCAGGAACTGCTGATAGAATTCTGTTTCAATTCAATATTAGTCTGATTTAAAACAACCCAGAGCAGTTTCAGGCAGAGGATCACCTCATTAAGCTTTAATGCATAACTGTTAAAAACCAGCTGTTAGAAAATAATTTCCTGCTTCTTTATTCATCTAGTAAAGTTCAATAATTTAAAATGTTATAAATCAATTTGTCTTACTAATATTGTTGTGATATTGGCACAAATTACTCTTTTTAAAGAAAGCAGCCAACCAAGTGAAATTAAAACCCTTGCCCTAAAACAGGAAGATATGCCAGATATTCGAACATACTGGTTTACAACACAGCATGATTGCCAAGAGAAACATTCCCAAACATCTTCTGCTAAAGAGACTTAATTTATGCATTTATTCGATGAAAGACACATGTTCTTTAGGACCTGCCTGACTTCCAATGTAGAGACTACATATATCCAGCAGTTAAACCCACGGAGAACCCAATAAATTGCATAATGGAGATCTAATTTATGTTTGTCTGGATTCAGTTTCTATATATCAACTTACACATTTCTTCAGTGAAGACTCTTTATATTGCTGCCTTGGCATCATTGTCAATAAATTCCCTGCTGTACAGCATTTTATAGCACGGAGAATTCCAGAATTAGCACTGAAATGCAGAGGCTTTGGGGTTTTTATTCTAAATGTATGCTTCAAGTTCATGCACTCCAGGTGATCTTGTCTGCTTCAGCAGGCAAAGCTGAGTTTGTCAAATAAGGCACATGGGTTTCGGCAGGGGCAGAGCCACAGAATTCTTTAGTGGTAGAAGCAGAACACACATTTTCCATGCATGAAATCTTGCATGAAATGTAAATATTTCTATTTTGTGCACTTGATGAATAATTGTTTGTTGGTTTGGGGATTTTTAGGTGAGCAAGAGAGCATGTGCATGAGGAAAGATGTGGGCGTTGGGATTTTATAATCAAGCTACTATGGGGGGGGGGTGGTGGAGGGAGAAATACAAATTTAAAGGAGCAGATCTCCTCCAGGCAATTTTGCAAGTTGAAAAACTCATTGCAATGTCAGTTCTTGAACAGTCAAAGCCTTTCAGTTCAGCATTAATCAGGATATATTTTAATCAAGAAGATATAAGTGACCAAGAAATCTGAAAATTAAGCAATAGCAGTGGATTTAGAAGGAAAATATTTTCATGAAAATAAATGAATTTGTGTTGGGTATCTTTTGGCATAAACTTGTGGGGGTTTAAGCTTTATTCTGGGTAAAGCAGCTTGGCAATATAGATTGTATATTTCTATAATTCTACTTATGACCACTTTAATTTAAGTAATACACATTACTTTTTGATGTGTATAATCTTTATTATCCTCAAGTTCAGGGTGAAAATAAACTGAAAGGTAGATGACAGAATCAACTTGACTATACACCATTTCCAGATGACACCATGGACACACTGTGATGATGCCAGGGATGGTTCAGCACCTTTGGGTAGGAACAGCTCTGTAATAACAGCTCCTTACACTGGAGCCAAAGGGTGGCACTGTCCCTGGCCATCATGTTTTCAGGAAACTCACCAAAATTGCCTCATTTTAGGGTCAAGGCTCTAGAGAGTCTTTGAAACACGCTGAAAGGTATCATTCAGATGTTCTGGTCAATACACACACCTGTCTACAGAGAGGGCTGCAAGTCCACATGTCTATTTTGGTGGCTCTCAAACTGTTCATTTTTAAAATATTGAAGGTGAAGGAAAACCATTACAAAACTCACAGTGAAACAGGAAAAGAAGAGCACACTATATGCTGCTATACACTGCAGACCATTTGGAATTTGTTTCACAATTTCCATTGTAGGAAAACAAAGGGGGGGGGGAAGAATGCAAGCTTTTAGGGGTGAGGAAGAAGAAAGAAAGAGAACTCCAAGTAGCAGAAGAAAAAAAAAAAAATA